>NC_057806.1:156998194-157044429 GCF_018294505.1 Triticum aestivum
GGAATATTATTGGCTAGTTGGCCGAAGGGCGGTTGAATCTAGGATTTGGGGGTAATTTTTGGGTGGGGGGGAGGATTTTCGCGTGGTGGGCGGGGGGAGTTTGGCGCATGCTCGGTTTCTCCAAGTGCAGTCCCACGTTTCAGTGAAGAGGCAAGCCGAAGTGCGTTCCGTTTGCTTGAGCCATGTGCAGGACCGAACGTGTGTGGGGTGCAATGCGACCGTGACAGGGGTGGTGTGAGTGTACCGCCTTTTTTCCTTTTAAACTAGGTGCTTCGCCCCCTCAAAAAAACTTGTTGCTTCATGCGATCCATCGATACTACTACTAGTAATCCGGTAATCCCGACTAAAACAGCGCGGTCGGGTCTTTTCCCGCGCGATATGCTGGGAGGTTGGCTTAACGACTAATGCTACACCTACGTAGTCCCAGTTACGTAATTAACATAATGTGAAATGTGTGAGCTGTTGACTGTAGATTGGGGGGAGGGAGGGGCCCACCACCATAAAAATCAGGGGATGAGAGAGAGAGAGGTAATTTACGTTAACCCTTTCGTAGGTTCCCGTAGATGTAGAAAGATGTCAAATGCGTGAATGTGCATTTGCAGATAAGGCCTTCGCTCATTCATCCTTTTCTCCCACAAGATCTTGATCTTCCGTGCAACGCACGGGCATCTTGCTAGCACTCCTACAATATACTATATTATTGTGAAAGTTCATATACACCGGCCGTGATTAATGCAAACACGGCAGATTTTCATTACATTTCGAACTTTTATAGGACAGAAAAATAAACGAAACCCGACCCTAAACCTATTCTACGGCGGCGACCGACGTCCTCCATCTGCGATCTCCATGTATGGGGGCGGGGTTCATGACCCAGCCAGTTGACACACCATGCCCTGCCACCTCCCATGCCCTACTAATCCTCGGAGGAGTCCCCGACCTTGGCGGTGCCAGGCGTTGGACGGCGGCAAGTAGGACGCGTGGTTGATGGTGCTCTCGTCGTCGGCTGCTAGTGTGGCCACCGCTTGTGCGGTGACTTGAGCGAGGGTGGCGACCTCGGGCTCCATCCCCGAAGACAAGCTCTCCCGCAGAGCGTTCGCGCTTGCGATCATGGCGGATGTGGTGCTAGGTAGGAGGAGGATGCGCTATGGTGTGGAGGTTAGCTGGGCGTTGCCGCTTTAAGTAGAGCATTTCGGTGAGGCCAAGCGTCCTGGTGCGTCATTAAGTCGCCGGAGTTGGTTCCTTGGGCACCGAGCCTCTTAACGACGGCATACAGACGGACGACATGAATGCGGGCAGCTAGCGCCGGCTGGGAACGCACCGCGCGATGGCACGAGGAACAAGGGTTTTTGGTGTGCCAGCTTAGTCAGCTACGGTCGTGGCAACGTTTGGATATGCCCTTTGCTCACATGCGATCGGTGCATGTCATTCAAAAAGCAAGATGACCCGGCATGGTCTCAAGTCCTGGGGATGCAGTTGGCTGTGCTACACCACTCCGCGGACACGTCCCGGCGCCCCATGCATCCTCGATGAGCCGGGTGTTGGGGTGTGTTTGGATTGTGGCCAAAGTGCACCTTACTAAAATTTTGGTCATGACCCAAAGATTGGTCTTTGTTTGGATGGTTGCCATTTTTTTGGCATGCCAATGAACTCTAGCCAACTCAAGTTCATTTTTCTTGCCGATGTCAGCCAAATAATGGGCAACCAAAACCTCAACCAAAATTTTGGCTACCCAATGCTTTGATGGGGCAACCTTGGGCACAAACCAAACATATTGTTGGTCATGCCACAGTACTAACGCCATTGTCGGCACACTGAAACCGACCGTGTCTAGCGACGATGAGCATGTCGCTCACCGCGGTCGCCATGTCTGGAGGCGGTGCTGGAGTTGTGCCACGTTGTTGGCCCCCACGACCCACATGAATGGTTGCTGGTGGCGAGGAGGTCGTGGGCCAGCTCCTCCATTGGACTAGTTTGTGCTACATCGTCCCGACAGGTGTGCTCCACATGTCGGTTTCCCTGTTTTCCCGGCCATATTCGAGCGTCAGTGCTCCGCGTTGCGCATTAGGCCTTTCACTATGTAGGCCAAGCGAGAAAACTTATTGTTTATTTGAGCCGTTCAAGTATAAACATGTGGCGTTTGCTTATTTCTCATTCCTCTCCAACCCTCTTCTCCATCGATCATGTCGCCCTCCCGTCGAGTCCATCCTCCCGCATGTCTCATTTGAACATTCCGCCGAGTATCATTCGCATGTGGGTCTAGACCATGCTTGTATTTCCAATGTTTATTTGTAATTTGTCCGACATGCATACAAACAAATAGTTCGTTTGAAGTTTCACTTTGCCTCCACTATGTGTCGCTTCGCGTCTTAGTTTTGACATCCCATTCGGTTCATGCCCCGACACATGTTGGCGAGATCGATTGATGTTTAGAGATCAATTGCGTGTCATGCAAGGAGATAAAGGTTTGGTCTATTTCTATGATAGAAATGACCCCCTCCCGGGGGGTCTGTGGGGATCAGAGGGAGTATATTGTACGTTCATAAGCGAAACGAACATATTGTACTCACCCTAGGCCTCTTTCAATCGATCTCCGGACCCCGAGATGAAATCGAGAGAGAACGAGTGGGGGCATGTGTGTTACCAAAGGTGGATTCAAAATTTTGAACCGGTGATCATAGCATTCGCAAATCATATATAAAGGGTATTCAATGTTCGTTTCGTTTTTGAACGTACAATATACTCCCTCCTATCCTTTCTAGTTTACATATAAGTTTTATGTGTAGTCAAAGTATCTCTACTTTGATACAAAAAGTATCAACATTCAACAACGCCCAATCAATATTGTTAGATTCGTATGTACTCCTAGATTTGTACTCGAGATGGTTTCCAATTTGTTTTCAACCTTGTGAATGTGCTTGTTCTCGCGCATGCTCTTCCTACTAGGATTTCGCCATGTATAGCCAGTCCAATAGTAACTTTTTTAAGCTCCCTGTCCAATAGTACTAGTGGAGTACTATCAACATCTGTACTAGAGTATGCAGTGCTCATAGTTGTACTCCCTCCTTGCATTTATATAGGGCCTATGTGGCGGAGAGATATATGAAAACGTAAGGGGAGTGAGCTCTCATCCAAGAGCCTAGCTATATATGCATTCTGTAACAACCCGGATGTAACTTGCCATATTTGTATTCCAACTCTTTCCATTTTCGGCTCTAATTTATGAGATTCCCTCGTGGTTGGGTTTTGTCTTCATTTTGCATTTTATTCATGTCATGCATTTCATATCATGTCATCATGTGCATCGCATTTGCATACGTGTTCGTCTCATGCATCCGACCATTTTCCCCGTTGTTCGTTTTGCATTCCCACACTCCTACGTCCTCTAGCGCCCCCTTTTGTCTCTTTTCATGTGCAGGTGTTAAACCTTCTTGGAATGGACCAATATTTGCCAAGCGGCCTTGGTAGACCACCGGTAGACCGCCTGTCAATTTTCGTGCCATTTGGAGTCCGCTTGATACTCCAACAGTTAACCAAGGAACCGTGAAGGCCTCGTTTGTGTTGCAGCCCAACACCCCTCCAAAGTGGCCCATAACCCATCCAAACCCCCTCCATATTCTCGGCCGTTCGATCACGATCACGTGGATGAAAACCGCACCTCATTTGGACTCTACTAGCTCCCTCTACCTATAAATATGTGCCCCTCCCGGATTTTCCGCGCAGATGAAACCCTAGCCCCGCTCCTCCGCGCCGCCGGACACGTCTGCCGCCGGCAGGACGCGTCCGCCGCCAGCCGGAAGCATCCACCGCCCCCTCAACTAACCAGAGGGGGCCACGTGGCACCCCGCGAGTCCCGCCGCCGCCAGCCCACCTGGCCCGTGGCCGGCCCTCCCGCTCCGCCGAGAGGGCCCACGCCCCGCGCCTCCCCGCGCCTCGCTCCGCCGCCGAGCACCCGTGCTGCGCCGCCTCCTCCTCGCCGCCCCGGTCGCCGCCCGCCGCGCGCCTCGCCGCCCCGCGCCGACTCCGCCGTCCTCGTCCATCGCCCCGTCGTCCTCTCCGATCCGGCAAGTCCCCACTCCGGCGCCACCTCTCCAGCTCCGGCCACCGCGAGATATTCCGTCGAGAACCGCAGGCGAACTCCGGCGCACCTCGTCAACCGCACCGCCTGGATCCAGATCCAATTTCTAGGGTTGACCCTGATTTTCGCCTAAGTCTCTTTTTCTGCAATTATTTTTAGCCCTGTTCATTGCATCATAACTCCGCATCCGTAGCTCTGTTTTGTGCATGCCATATATCAAATTGTTCATCTGGATGTGCTCTTCATTTTGTTCCATTGTGACCTGCTTTTTTGAGTCCATGTTGATGCCTAAATAGTTGACGCAAGAGTGCTATAAAATGTTAGTTCCTGATTCTTATCAGATTATGAGCATTTGTCATTTTTGCCATGATTGTTGTGTGCTGCATATGGTCATGAGCTCTACTTGTGTTTTGGGCTATGCCATGCCATCTTTATAGGGGTGTTTTCCATGTATTTTTGTGATCATTGTGGTGACTAGCACAAGCATGCAAAGTAGCTCTCGTGATGTTGCTGATTTCAGGGACTTAGAATTTCACTGTCATTGCTCTGCTGTTATTTTTATGCCATGTAATCATGTTGCTACAGAGAGATCCATGCTTCTTTTGAGTATGTTCAGTAAGGATGATTTTGACATATGGTTATGCTCTATCCATCCATGTCCCTGTTTGCATTTATGGAGTAACCTAGCATGACTGAATCTTGCTCTAGTTTTGTTATAAAATGTTCCTGGCAGATTGTTTACGTGTTAATCAATTTTGCCAAGGTTGTTGTAGTTGGTCCATGCATGCTATGAGATTGTTCTTGCCAAGGTTAACTTCTTGATCATGTCTTCTTGCTGGTAGTATGATTATTTTGTCATGCAATGCCTTGTGATGAGTGAATCGAGCTCGCAAAGAGGCCTTCGTAACTCTGTTTTTGCCATGTCCAGTTTTCTGCTAAGTCTGAATCTGTCAACGAAACTTGCTATGTTTACATGGGTGCCATCATATCTTATGATCCTCTTTGGCTTATGGTCAGTAAGGTACTTTTGTAATATACTTTGAGTAGATTCATGCTATGCCTTTTTTGCTATGTTCTCTTCCTGTAGCATGTTGTTATCTTGCTCAAAACATTGCCTCCTGATGTTAATTCCTGGCATGTTAGTATTTTCACTAAGTCTGTGATGTTGATATGTTTTGCACTTTTGCCATGCTTGTTTGAACCTAATCTTGTGTGATTTAGCCGTAGCTCAATGTTCATCTTTTGTCAAGCATCTTTAGTAGATCACTGCTATGTGCTTTGTTGCTATGTTATATTGAAGTACCTTAGTTTCTTGTTGCATTTTAGATGACATCGTGCTGTTAATCGCAGAATTGTGCCATTCTTGTTTTGCTTGCCATTTGCAAACCGTGCATCCGTTTCCGGCAATCTTTATATCGATTTCGACCAAAATCAACTCATATTTCCAGCGGCACTCTTGGTTTCCCAAGTTGAGGCATGGTTCAATCTTTTCCTTTCGGAGCATGCATATGCATTGCATATCACATCCTGCATATCATGCCATGTTTTGCATCATGTTGCTTGCGCATTGCACCGTGGTTGATTGTCGTTACCTTTGCTTGTGTTCTTTCCTTGGGTAGAGCCAGGAAACGAGTTCGTGATCGAGGAACCCGTTGAGACGCTTACGAGGATCAGGCTTTCATCAACTCGGAGAACTTTGCAGGCAAGATGACCATACCCTCGAAATCACTTCTATCTTTGCTTGCTAGTTTCTCGCTCTTTTGCTATGCCGCGGTACCTACCACTCGCTATATCATACCTCCCATATTGCCATGTCAAGCCTCTAACCCACCTTTCCTAGGAAACCGTTGTTTGGCTATGTTACCGCTTTACTCACCCCCTCTTATAGTGTTGCTAGTTGCAGGTGAAGATGGAGTTTGTTACATGTTGGAACATGTTTATTGTTGGGATATCATTATTATATCTTGTTTACTTTGATGCACCTATATACTTGGTAAAGGTGGAAGGCTCGGCCTTATCCCTGGTGTTTTGTTCCACTCTTGCCGCCCTAGTTTCCGTTATACCGACGTTATGTTCCTTGATTTTGCGTTCCTTACGCGGTTGGGTTATAATGGGAACCCCTTGACAGTTCGCCTTGAATAAAACTCCTCCAGCAAGGCCCAACCTTGGTTTTACCATTTGCCACCTAAGCCTTTTCCCTTGTGTTCCGCGGACTCAAGGGTCATCTTTATTAAACCCCCGGGCCAGTGCTCCTCTGAGTGTTGGTCCAAACTAGAGTCCTTTGCAGCGCCCCCTTGGGGAAACTCGAGGTTTGGTTTTAGTTGTACGGAGCGCTCATCTGTTGTGCCCTGAGAACGAGATACGTGTGACTCCTATCGGGTTTTGTCGGCACATCCGGCGGCTTTGCTTGTCTTGTTTTACCATTGTCGAAATGTCCTGTAACCAGGTTTCGAGTCTGATCGGGTTGTCCTAGGAGAAGGAATATCCTTCGTTGACTGTGAGAGCTTGTGATGGGCTAAGTTGGGACACCCCTGCAGGGTTTTGAACTTTCGAAAGCCGTGCCCGCGGTTATGGGCAAATGGGAATTTGTTAATATCCGGTTGTAGAAAACCTGACACTTAACTTAATTAAAATGAACCAAATGTGTGTATAGCTGTGATGGTCTCTTTTCGGCGGAGTCCAGGAAGAGAACACGGTCTTGTGTTATGCTTGAACGTAAGTAGTTTCATGATCACTTCTTGCTCATTATAGTTTCTTGACCATGCCTTGCTTCTCTTCTCGCTCTCATTTGTGTAAGTTAGCCTCCATATATGCTAGTGCTTGATGTAGCTCCACCTCACTACCTTTTACTACACATAAGCTTAAATAGTCTTGATAGTGAGGGTGTGAGATTGCTGAGTCCCCGTGACTCACAAATTACTTCCAAAACTAGATGCAGGTGCGGCCGATGTCAGTGCAGGGGACGCGACCGAACCCAAGTGGGAGTTTGACAAGGATTCAGGACTTTACTATGTTTCTTTTCTAGACGATCAGTAGTGGATCCCAGTTGGGGCGATCGGGGATCTAGCATTTGGGGTTGTCTTTCTTTATTTGGTTCCGTAGTCGGACCTCGATTGTATTCTGGATGATGTAATGCTATATGTATGTATTGTGTGAAGTGGCGATTGTAAGCCAACTCTTTATCCCTTTCTTATTCAGTACATGGGATGTGTAAAGATTACCCCTCTTGCGACATGCCTACTATGCGGTTATGCCTCTAAGTCGTGCTCTGACACGTGGGAGATATAGCCGCATCGTGGGTGTTACATGTTGGTAATCAGAGCCTTCCCCGACTTAGGAGCCCCCTGCTTGATCAACCGTTGGCGTTGTTTAGTCTAGACAAATGTTTTGAGTCTTATAGGATTATATATATCGGAGAGTAGGATTGTTTTTACTCCTCAGTCCCTTCATTGCTATGGTGAGGCCTCCTGAAGTAGAGTTTTGACTCTTCTCTTCTCAAATTTCACTAAAAAAATTTTAGGATCACGCGGGTATCTTGGAATCGTTTTGATGGTTTTGTGACGAGAACATTGTTCTTGGTGCTTCCTGGCATTTAAGGGTTGTGGCAGTGTCCCGGGGAGTTGAGCTCCGAGGTGTTGTCATCGCAATTTTATCATTGCAATTCTGGAATACCTGAGTTTTGCCGACATCGTTGCAATTCTGGGAGTTCGACGAGGATTCAGGATGTTACTATGTTTCTTTTCCAGACGATCAGTAGTGGAGCCCAGTTGGGGCGATCGGGGATCTATTGCATTAGGGATTTTCTTTCTTTATTTGGTTCCGTAGTTGGACCTTGATTGTATTCTGGATGATGTAATGCTATATTTATGTATTGTGTGAAGTGGCGATTGTAAGCCAGCTCTTTATCCCTTTCTTATTCACTACATGGGATGTGTAAAGATTACCCCTCTTGCGACATTCCTACTATGCGGTTATGCCTCTAAGTCATGCTCCGACACGTGGGAGATATAGCCGCATTGTGGGTGTTACACATTCCTAGTTAAATACATACAATAAATTTGAAGAAAGAGATGGAGAGGAGATGGAAAAAAGTACTAATACAATAGCCAACCTTATAATTTTTTTGCGGGAAATAGCCAACCTTATAGCCCACACTACTGTATGAGTGCATATAAGAGATGATGGCTATAGATGGCATGGCAGTTCCTTATAGCCATCGACTGGCTATATTATTAACCATGCTCTAATGCGTTTTTCAAAACCGCATTTGACTATTGACAAGATTAATAGTACATGAGATGTATAATGTGAAAATTATATCATTGGAAGCTCCTTTCACATACGTATCCCTGCCTTACCCTCCCTTTCGGTCACTTACTAGCAGACCCCATGCTTGCTAGGTCCCGCATGTCAGTTACTCAATGGGTTCGGCCACATCAGGGGATCCTCATCCGTAGTATACTCCCTCTGTTTTTATTTACTCCACATAAAATGACGTGGGCGAGGGAGGGGAGGGACGTCGGTTTGCTCTCAACTGCAGTCCCACAAGCGACTGAAAAATGCAAGACGAAGCGTGTTCCATTTGGTGAGCAACGTGTAGGGTCCAGCATGCCGGGCTGCAACACGAACGCGACAAGAGCGATGTACAGTCAAAACCGATTGATCGGTTGTCACTGGAACCACTATTCACACCAGAACCTTCGCTGCTTCACCGGAACCCCTAAAACCACACATAATCTTCAGCCCCTTCCCCCACCTTTCGATCCCCTAGCCCGCATCAAGTGTCCCCTAGTTCGTCGGAAAGCCATGGTGCGCCACAAGATCACGTACTACAAGATGCTAACGCCGGAGCACCGTGCAGAAATCGCGGCGGCGGTCGGCGCCATATACCTTCGTTCCCAAGCTTGCTTTGCGGCGGGCCAATCCCCGAGTTCTGTGGAGCCAAGCAATGAGGAGGAGGAAGCCGATCCAATGTTCAGGGCGGATGTCGCGGCGTAGAAGGCCCCTGATGGGTATGAGATGATGGTCGTCGACTTCGTGCCGACGTCTGAGTCCCCCATGGTGCAGGCGGACCAGCGGTTCAACCTGGCGATACTAAAGGAGGACCGGGAGGAAGAGGCTCAACTCGACGCGGAGCACGCGCATGCCGCTGCCATCGAGGCTCTCCTGCAGGCAGAACCGGATGTTATGGATGTGAACCGGGCGGCGGAGGCTCAACTTGAGGCGGAGCGCTCGGATGCCGCTGCCATCGAGGCCCTCCTACAGGCGGAATCGGACGTCCTGGACTTGAACCGGGTGGCAGAGGCTCAACCCGATGCGGAGCGCATGGATACCGCTCTCATCGAGGCCCTCCTGTAGGCGGAACCGGACGTCTTGGACTTGAACCAGGCGGCGGAGGCTCGACTCGACGTGGAGCGCGTGGATGCCGCTGCCATCGAGGCCCTCCTGCAGGCGGAACCGGACGTCCTCGACTTGAACTGGGCGGTGCTCTCGTCCATGCAGAGTAGCTGGAGGCCGAGGACAACCACGGTGCGGAGACACACGTCGGCAGCTATGGCTGGTTCGCGCCGGCAGCCAAAGATGACGAGGCCGTCTCGTTCCGTGAGTAGTGATAGTTTTTCTTTATGTTGTTGTTTTTATGGATCTTTTGATGTGTAAAAACATATATTGTTATGCAAGTCGCCTGACTTGGGTCAGTCTACCATTTCAGACGGTTGGATGAATATTCTACGTCTCCAAACCCTTCTTCCTCACCTCTTCTTCTTCCCCAACAGACCACCGCACGGGCCGTACGGATACACCCCAACATGCGGTTGGATAAACATACTCTATGAACGAAAATTATGTGTCAGTGGTAGGATGGCTGAGTTTTTCTTGTTCACATGTGACAGCACGTGTTAGTGAGGGTGTGTTCCCTTGGTTGGGTTTGCGGCATGCAGGAGCGACTGTGCAAGTGAGGGTGCGGTGCGACTGCGGCGTGCAGGAGCGACCGTGTGAGGGCGCGGTGCGACCGTGACAGCCGTGCGCAAGTGTACCTCCTTTTCATTTTGAAAACTTTAGGCAAGCTTGGCAAAAATGTGTGGCGAAGTATGGCAATGCAAGGCCTAGACCTAAATAGGATAAGTACGTAGTACTATGTACTAGGAGTACAAGTGTTAAAAAAGAAAGGCGGTGTTTTCCTTCGCGGGATTAATCGATACAAATCCTCGTTTCACGTGTCAATTAATACATATTTTTTTCTCCAAAGCCCAAAGAGCTAACCATCTTACTCATCATCGCTTGATTAATGCAGCGCCATGCAAACCAACATTCTCACTTCCGCATGCATGCAGGGGATATTAATGTCCTTCGTTGCTAGTACGAGGCAAACCCCATCAATTTTGCCTCAATTAGTGTTAGTGGCCTTTTGCAAATTGTAATTTTGATATACTGGCCCTGTGTACAAAAAATGGAGGTAGTAGCTATATTTGAGTTCCTTCCCCATTGCGGTGACGTCGACGATATCTCAAATGTTGTGGTTTGGCAAAGTGCGTTCGACGGAGAACACCATTGAGGGAGACCACGGTAAGTCATTCGCAAGTGCCGCCTGCAAGCCGAGAAAACCACCTTATTTGCATCCAGGAAGTCCGTTGAACCAAAGGACGCATAAATGTACTAGTACTACTCGTACACAATAGCGTCGTCCGTCCAGCCTAGTGCGGTGAGATGGTTTCTCCAAGAAGACGATGGAGAAGCGGAGTTAGCGAAGAGTGAAATGATGGTTGCTTCGTCCATGCTTTGTGATTTGACACCTCACTGATTTGTGATTTGTGATAGAAGGGACAGGGGAGTAGACTCTGTCCTCGATACTGTACATGCGTCCAAGCATGGGAGAAAGAGGAGAGACGTTGCATTTCTCTATTCCTTCAATCAATCAATTAGGGAGCTTCGGTTCCATCCTTTTGGCTTTGGCGACACCATCCACAATGGTTCCCATGATGCCAAAAGCTATTTTCACATTTGGCTACACATTGTGGATGCCCTTAACCGTACCACTTGGTTTTGCTCCTGTGTGCTATACATACAAAGCTCAATTATATTGATCTAAAAAATATAGAACCAAGATTAATAAAAAGGAGGTGATTTTGCCACGCGGATGGCGGGGGAGGTTTCTTATTTTTAGAGGACATTGTCTTGGCGGTTTGCTAACATGCGGTTCCACGTGTTAGTGCTTTAACAAGCCGATCCGCTTCCCACATGAGGCAGAACAACGGCAGAAGCAACACATGGTTAACTTGAAGAAGATGAGGGAGAAGCGGATTCAGCAACGAGTGAAATGATGGTTGCTTCGTCCCTCCAACTTCTTTTTTTAGCATTATTACTTTGTCCCTCCAACTTAACTGTGGGAAAGGTGCAGCTTTGTTATTTGACGCTTCATTGCTCATTACTACGCTAGCGCCATGACTGGGTGCTTCACCCCGGCCGCTCTGCACTGTATTCCGGTATGGCACATGGGCCCGGTAGCTTGATGCCCCACATGTAGGTAAAAGGGACTAGAAGATTTATGAAAGTGAGCGCTCCACTCTTATGACGGAGTACACGACACGACGGCCCAATGAACTGTCACTTGTACTGTATATAGTACTATAGTTGTGCTGTTTCGCACGATCCATCGATACAGACCCGATGATATAGGAAAAGGCGGGATTTTTCTCGTGCGGTATATGATACTGGCCATACATTTCAAAGGCAATTTTAATGTATGCAAACTCAATAATTAAGTAACAATATGATATCTAGTAAAACTAAAAACACATATGATTTATTGTGTTATAGTGTAGTAGTAGTGTTGTATTGCATAGTTGTTAGATGTAACATGCGAGAATGTGTAGAGATGTAGTTTTGGAGGGCCTATAGAGAGAAAAGCGTAATACGTTCACCGTACTTCAGAATAAGCTAATTACCGTCACTATATACATTTTGCGGTGATTATACGGTCACTTGCTCATGGTTCAGAATCAGATTGCACTCTATTGACTGGCCAAATAGTCCGCGTGGCACCATGTTGACTAGTTAAATTGACCACGTTCCTTGAGGGTCCCACCTGTCAGTTTGCATATGGAAAAGGTCATATAAACACAAATTTACACAGGCGCGACAAGATTCCACCCCGTACGCGGGAATCACCTGGTTGTGTATGTGTCTGTCAGGGCCTGATGTGTGCGCATGCACGTGTAGGTTGAGCACTTGAGCGTGAGAGTGTGTGTTGGCCGTGTGGTGTACTGGTGTGTGCATGCATGCGTGCGTGTGTGCGTGTGAGTGTTGCGTGCATGCGTGGCTGCGTGTGTACCTGTGAGTGTTGCGTGCATGCACGGGTGCATGTGTTTGTGTGAGTGTTGCATGCATGCAGTTCGTGTGCATGCGTGCGTTTGTCTATAATCACCACACCAGCTCCTGTGTGTTAAAACAGACGGCTCAGCATACCAATAAAGGCCACCTTGTCCGCTGTGCCTGCGGTCATGACTTCGAACCACCATCCAATATTTTTTGTCGTTTGTTTTCATTCTTACTAGCAAGATGCCCGTGCGTTGCATGTAACATCAAGATGCATTTGTATGACTAGTTTATATTGTGAGAGAAAAGGATGAATGAGGGAAGGCCTTATTTGCAAATGTGGAGAGGTGTGTGGGTACCTTTTTGCAAAATTGTCATAGTTTCTTTCCTATCCATCAGATATAAATCGGACGAGCTATATTGCAGGATGGCAAGCACACCATCATCACCAACTCTGTTTTTTTATAAGAGTGTATTTTATCCCTACTCTTATAAAAAGCATAGTCGTTGATGATCATGTGCCTGCCATCCTGCAATATAGGCCGTCCGATCTATATCTGATGGATAGGAAGGAAACTATGGCAATTTTGCAAAAATATACCCACACCCCTCTCCACACTTGAAAATAAGGTCTGCCCTTGTTCATCCTTTTCTCCCACAAGATAAACTACTCATACAAATGCATCTTGATGTTCCGTGCAACGCATGGGCATCTTGCTAGTATTTTATAAGAGTGTAGATGTAGAGTAAATACAAGCCAACAGGTGGGCCCGATGGTAGTGAGATAATGTGACGCAACACTAGAGGTGCCACGTGGAGCGTTTAACTGGTCAACTAGTCGTGCCTTGAGCAAATACAGAGTTGTACGGTGAGCCCGTGACTTTATATATAATAACCACAAAACGTAAATGGTGACCGTAATGAGTGGATTCTAAAGTCCAATGTACGTATCGTGCTTTCGCTTCAAATACAATGATCGTCACTGTATATATATTGCGAGAGAAAGATGAAACATGCGTGAATGTGCTGGGGGCTTACCTTTAGAGGACCTAGAGATAGTTTGTGTGTGTACGTCAAAGGGGCATGGAGGGGGGGTATGCGATGGAGAGAGAGATGCTATTCATTTATCTTTATGATGACTAACTTTATATATAGTATAAAATATACAAATTCACAGTGTGGAATAAATATCATTGTGGGCACCATGCAATGCAGGCGTTCATACTCCTCCATATAACTTTGTAATGTTGTATATATGTAGAAATTCAAAAATATTTTTTTGGCCACACTTTATTCAAAAGGAACGTTGCATGCGAAATAAATGTGAAGAGAGGGCTTTTTAGATCTATGCGATACGTGATGTAACATGTGTGAATGTGTAGTTGATGCATTTGGCAGGGCCTAGAGAGGTATGTGTGTGTATTACGTATTCGAGAGAGGCATGGATAGAGGGGCCGATAGGGGGAGGGGCGTGGGAGAGATAGCACGAGAAATGAGAGTGGTCTAGAGAGAGAGACGAATATGACGTCACGGCGGGAGATTCCCTTGAGTGTGTATATGCAAGGGGGAAGTGGATAGAGGCACCAGGAGAATATATTTTTTGTGTGTCGTGTCTGTGTTGGTATCTCTGGGTGTGAGAAGATAACGAGACATGGGGGCAGAGGGTGTGTCACCGCTTGAGGTCCGGTGAGTCGAGGTGAGGCCCTTCACTCGGTTATGTCCTGCGCCACATTGGTCGGCCCGTGACTCATTTAGGGAGACCCATGGATGACTAGTCGTACAAGAAAAACATGGCATAATTGTGAAGGACTCTGTGTCCACTGACAAAGCCGGCTAGGATTTGTAACCCTAGGTTCTCAGACTAAGGTAACCCCTTTATCTCTGATATTACTATTCATTCAACCTAACTTTAAGGGGCATCCTACAGAATGCTTTGCTAGAATCATACTCGTCGAGTAGGAAGAGAGGTGTGAGACAATGCGTGAGAGACAGGCCTAAAGATAATGTGCATACATGAGACACGTAGGCAGGTCTATGTATATAGAAAGGGTCGATGGGGATTGTGCGTGTGTATGCTTGTGAGAGGAAGAGTGCTTGTGACAAAGGTTAGTGAAAACAATCATAAATGGTTACGAGAGGGAGGGAGGGTTATATCGAGAGCATGTGTGCGAGAAAGACACCTTGGGAGAGAGTGTGTGAGCATGTGTGAGAGACCACCGATGGAGAGTGAAACTACACGTACAAGACTGTTGTACACATTGATTAAAGATATAAATTGCATCCAAATATTAGGATGGGATCATGATATTTGCAATTCGCGTAAGTAACGGTCATTGATCCATCAGACATCTAGATTCTGTCGAATTTGAGCATGTCTATGTTATTATTCGACACAATTGATCCACATAATTAGTATTTTGAACTCTAGACAATGCATCGCTTTAGCAATCGAATATAAACATGATTATAGTTCATGTTGTGTGTGTAAAGCACATTATACATACGAAAGTTACACAATGAACATTATAAATAGATACCTATGAACTAGCATACATTTCAATTCAACTTAAGGTGGTTTAAAAAAATCAAATTCAACATGAAGTCCATTCAATTATTTGAATTTGATATCATGGCATTTGTAAATCATACCTAAATTATGGGGGCACCAATCTTTGCTCTGATTTTGTACATAATAGCATATGTAGTCGTGTACAAAATAGATTCTAATTTAGCTCCTCCATTCCAAAATAATCATAGTTATAGGATTTTCAAGTGTCAAAATTTCAAAAAGAAGCAGATAATTTAATGAGGTTTTCGAACATACAAGGTCAAATATAACATTGTCTATTTAGGTCAATCCTCAAAGTTCAAGAGCACTCTAAACGTGAATTCTTGTGTTTCAAAATTTCGAACGAAGCGCCAAAAGAGCCTCTACTCGCCCGAAACCGCGTGAGACCAATGTTTGGTAGTAAAAGGAAATTACTTTTCTAATAATTCCGACCCGTGAAATCTACCGGCCTGACGTCCAAAGGTCTAAATCGGGGTAGGTTTATAGCTTCATCTAGATGCCACGCAACCGCCTCCGAAGAACATTCATACACAATGGCCGCCTAAGCACACATGCGCGCGGCCGAAATCACTCCCGCCCACTATTTGGGACACCTGGGATGACCATCCTACCCCGACCCGCAGTAGGTCCGAAATTTAAGAGGGGGGAAAAATTTGTACTTTGCCCAAATTTCAAACAAGCGCATCCCATCTTCTGTTCAAAAAAGCCAAAAACAAGCGCGTCCCAGACCGAAACATGGTTCTCCCCCCTCCCCGACGCCCACCCGTCTGATTCCCCATTCGTACTCCATGGGAACAAAAACTACCTCTCCACCAGCCGTGAAACCTCGGCGTCCTCCGTCCGCCACCCCATTCCACCCATCAACCACCACCCTCCTCCATCATGCCGGAGCCGATACCCCGACGTCGTTGTCCACCGCAACCTCAACCGCAACGCCCTCCACGACTAGCAGTTGAAGCCGAGGCCGAGTCGTCCGTACCCGAGCCAGTTCAACCATGCCGTCCTGCGCCTCACCACTGTCGCTCCAACTTTTCCACCCTCCACCGCACCGGAGCTCTTCCTGCTATGCCGTCCTTCACCGCCTCGGATCTGCTTCCCCTCCGCCGACATACGGCCACGGCAACACAGTCAACAATTTGGCGATGGGTTTGTCCAAGCCTGCACCCTCCTCCACAGCATCGGGTTCCCCGGCAAAAAGAAGAAGATCGCCGTGACATGTGGAGGCGACCACACCGACAACCGAAAATGGTACTCCTCTTCCCTTATTCGTGCAAATCTTACGTGTCTGCTTGCACGGTATTCATCCCACAGAAGACACTAGTTGACCGCTTCTTCTTGATACTAGATGTTCCTAGTAACTCGCAATGCACAAGGTTTCTCCTCATATACTATTTCACCTTAGCTAGAGGTCTGTCGCCCACCTGAATTTCAATTCCTGGTCAGTTGATTCCCAATTAACGGAAGCATTCCCCGGCGTAACATGCGCTAGTCTGCCTATTACGCCGGGGAAGCAGCGCCTCGGTGTTTATCTTAGGGGCGTGTGGGGCCTAGAGCTACTGGCGCCCGATCTGGAGGTCGACCGGGATTAAAGGGATGGCCTGGGGGTGCTGCCAAGCACGGCGGTGGTGTGAGGTCGAGGGGAGGGCGGGGCGGCGGACATAGGGGTCTGGGCCGGTGGTCACTGGCGGTTCGAGAAAGATCGTCAACAGTGACTGGAGGGAGGTAGACGAAGGCCATCTACCTGTTCCTTATAGATCAGACTGTTCATTAAAAAATCGACTGACCTATTTATTTTCAGTCGACTATTATCTTGATATGACCACATGTGGTGGTGTGCTGGAGGAGTACCTACATTTCCTGTGCTCATATATTACAAAATCATATGGAGTAGAATCTAATTTTATTTTCCATGCAATGTTGTAGAGCTATCATATGTCTCTTGTCATTTATTTTTCATCCACCTCCTATCTGCTACTTTTATAGTGCACTAGTTCTGCACACACTTCACCCATACTCTCACTATTGAGTTTTTATGCAAGGGTATTTCAGACTCTGCTACTATGAGAGAAGCAAAAAAGAAAAGAGAGAAGTCTCTCCAGCGTCGTACACGGATAGGCCAGACATGTTTCAGCCTTATAATAGGTGCAGTGTCAGCACATGGAGACGGTAAACATAGCTCTGGAGTTGATGACCTCGCTCGCAAGGAACCACCATCCCAGGTGCTTGCTTTAACATTGCAGTGTCATATGTGGTTGCATGTTCCATATGGTGTCCAGCTTGTATTCTAAAGGCCGAAGTCGGTCTTTATTAAGATAAGGAAAGATATTTTTTACATGAACCACCACCCCATGAGCACCAGAAGACAAATAGCTAGTCAGGGCACTGGCCGAGCCAGTGACAAGCCCAGCAAAGAGAGGCATCACCTGGAAGCCAACTAAAAAGCCGCGATGGTGGCGAAGCAGCCCGCCTCCCACCAGGCTCTCAGGTCCTAGATGATCATGCTCACCACTCCAGCCGGATGTCTAGCTTGTATTGCTTCCAATTTGGTTAAATTGCATCTGCTTAGCTTACACATTATACCTTTGAATATGACATGCCTTTCTGTTTTTGGTACATACTAGTACATCTGTGTATTAACCATGTTTTTACATCAAACTAATGTTCTTGTGTATCCCTCATCAATCACTTATGATGAGGCAGTCAGGCAAGTGGATTACTCCTGATTTAAAGAATGCAGCGTCAGCCTCCAGACATGATTCTCAAGAAACAGCAAGGCTAGATGAAGATAGTGAACGTAGATCTGTAGTTGATTACCGCATTTCCACTACACTAGCATCACAGGTGCTTGCTCTAACTTGGCAGTGTGATATGTGGTTGCATGTTGCATTTGGTGTCTAGATTGTAATTCTTCCAATCTGGTTAAACTGCATGTGCTATTCTGCTTAGCTTATACATTATACCTGTTAATGTGACATGCCTTCCTGTATTTAGTAAATTGTACATCTGTCTATTAAGCATGTCCTCGCATAAAACTATTGTTTTTTGTATCCTGCATAAATCAGTATGACGAGACACCTTTAGTATATGCAGTGTGATATGTGTTGCTTCTAATTTGTTGAAATGCCATTTCTGATGGGACACTTTTAACTTGGCAGAGTCATATTGGTTGCATCTTTCACGTGGTGTCTAGCTTGCATTGCTTCTTATTTGGTAAAATGGTTTCTGCTTAGTTTACACAAACATTTGTGAATATGGCATGCCGTCCTGTTTTTCGTATTATTCCATCCTGGAATCATGTGTTTGCCTTACATCAAAGTAGTGATTGTCAGTACCATGCACAAATGAGTTCTGAAGAGTGAATTTTATTTCTTCTTCTTGTTGGTTTTAATTGAAAATTCAAAATCAATAAATGGGAAGGAAGTTAGGAAGGCAGCAGATGAAGGTGCTCCTTCCAAATGGAGGGCCTCTACAGATTCTACTCCTCCATCCCCCCAAGATGATTTCCAAGACAACACATGCATAGACACTCAACGTAGCTGTATTGGTGATGAGCACGTCTCCCCTAGTGCACCATCATAGGTGCTCCCTCTAACTTGGCACTGTTATATGTGGTTGCATGTTATGTATGATGTCTAGCTTGTATTGCTTCTAATTTTGATGAATTTCATCTGCTTACTTTACACATTATACTTGTGACTAAGACACGTGTTCCTGTTTCTAGAACATAAAATATCTGTCTATCACGCCATGTTCTTACATGAAAGTACATTTGTTCTGAAGAACTAAATTGTTATTCATTTTTCTTGTCGGCTTGACTTAACAAGGCATAGAGAAAGAGGAAACAAGACAGAACAACAGGGAAAGGGAAGAGGAAAAATCCTGCAGATTCTGCTGGTACTGATGGTGGAATAGAAGGTCAAAGTCCAGCAGAGAATTGTACCGACAAGGTATCCCATGCTACACGAGCTACAGAACAAGCCAAATAGAACAAATAGCTGCCACCAAACAAGCAGAGACAACCCTAATTGTTGCAACACCTTCCACAATACCACCACCTGCACAATTTACTCGTTGGTCAACCCAGCTAGCAGCACATTCCCAAGCTCCCTTGCGACCTCACACTACTTCGAAGCACTCTTGACACAAGATGAGTTGGCAAGATCAGATGAACTTTGCGAGCTTCAATAGCAAGAAGGTAGTTGCTGGAGTCAAGTTACAGTTGCATGCTTCTTTATATGTAGTCTCACAGTTTGATGTACACTAACACTCCCTATGTTTGTTGTTGGACTAGCACCTAGGTGCAAGAGGAAACAAACATCAGGGATAATGCTCAATAGGTTAACTAAATCTAGAGGAGGAAGAATGGAGATCCATTTTGAGGCAGGTTTAAAAGGGCCACATGATGCTACAGAGTCAGCCAAGTTTGTATCAGAGGCATCGGTTGCTGTTAGGTGTCATGTACGTATCCTCCCAACATGGATTCAGTATAGGAATGACAAAGACGAAACCCAGTTCAACACCTTCCTCGACCATTTATCTGTAAGTATGGTCATGTATGGAAACTAGTAATATCGTCTTGCTCTATCCAATACTTTCTTGGTTGCTGATAATGAGACTCCCATAATTTTCAACAAATGAGGTTCAAGTTAGATAGCCAAGATGATGCAACCAGACAAGCTTGCACCCATGTTTTCAAGTCTGCTCTGCGACAGTATTGGTATAACTTGAGGAAAACTCACTTTGAAGGCAAGGCTAAGAGTGAACTTGCCCAAACATCTCTAGTGGAAAATATATCTGATGAAGACTGGAGAGGCCTCGTTAAACACAGGTCCGATCCGAAGTATCAGGTACATTATATATATGTGATCAGATCACATGTTGAAGTCCTATTTACGCATGGGCAACACAAATCTATCTTCTTGTAGGTGAACTGTTCGAAGAACAAGGCCAACCGTACGAAAGTGAAATTACAACAGATGACAGGATCTCGTAGCTATATTGCACACTGCGAGGGTCTTGTAATTAGCTGCTGTTTCGGTCTTTTCACTATACCATATTATTAGATCTATATTGACTTGTTCCAAATGAAGAGGAAAGCCCACAAGGACCAAAAAGTACTTGAACCAAATGTTGTGGAAATCTTCAAGGACTGTCACACCAACAAGAAGGGCATGACTACACCAGTCAAAGCCGCTGTTGTAAGTCCTTAATCCTCATGCCTTTTAACTACTACTTACTCTGACTTGTGCCTTGAACTGCATTGTTTGCATCCAATGTCTATTACTATTTTCAATTTTATACACAATTGTCTTAGCGTATCATTGCACCTTACAAGGTTTAAAAGAGAGGAGTGATGTTCCTTTGATCTTGACCTGTAATCTAGTTCCGTGCTGGACTTGCCCACACAATGTTAGAATTGCCTGTTTGTCTGTTCTCAGTTGTTTTGTGTTATGAATGATGTCATACTATGCTTACCGTATTATAAACTTCGTCTCTTTATCCTTAGCCCTCAATACAATGTGAAGAAATAGACAATACATTAGCGATGATACATGATCATATTTTTGGAACCTGGTTTTATTATGTACTTTGCAATAAAATACAACTATTATTTTACATGGGTTCACCAGAATAAGTTCTGTATATAGACCAAAGCTATTTTGTTTGGTTTTGCTGCCTCCTTAATATCTTCTGTTCTGGTACTACTAATGTAAAACCACAACTTTTCAGCAAGCTATGGAAAAAATGGTGGAACCGCCACCTTCTGAAGGTGGCGAGGCAACTATAACCGCAATGTCAGCTGTTGCTCCAGTGGGTCAGTACCTGTCCACTAACAGTGCCAAAAGCACGTTCATGTGTAGTACTGGCTTGGTTGTTAAGGCAATCTCGTCTAAACTGCCTCATGATCGAGATAAGCAAGCTCAAAACAATGTTGTATCTGCGCTCCAGACACAAGTCCATTCCCTAACAGAGACCCTTTGTGAAACAAGGAGAGACATTGTTCGATGTTATCAATATATGCATGTTTTTGAAACCGTACTATCAGACATTTGCTATGTTGTTCAGGAGCCTAGGAGAACTAAAGGCGAAGGTTATGGTGCTCCATCGGACAATACAGCATGAAAACGTAACAGTCAGGTCAAATGAACTGAGCTTCTGAACTTCTAGTGGTGCATTTATCTGCTAGACTATTAACTTTTATGCCAACCTTCCTTTTGTTTTATACTAGTAATTTTTTTTGGTGCGATACAAAATTTGTTCTTAACGTGCAGCCAGTGGCTGAAGAAAACAGCAAGCCATTTTTGTATAGTGTCGGGTGTTCCCTATATTTGCACTAGTGGCGAACTTTGATGCCCACTGGCTGTTGTTAACATGGGCCTCCTACGGGTCATAGAAACAATGGGCCTTCTAAGGGCGGTAGAAACAATGGGCCTTCTACGTGGCGTAGAAACAATGGGCCTTATACGGGCCATAGACACAATAGGCCTTCTATGGGCCATATCATCAATGGGCCTTCTACGGGCCCTATGATCGGTTGGCCAAACATGGGCCAATAACAGACCACATTATGGTCGTAAATGGGCTAGAGTTGAAATCGTTCATGGGCCTACCATAACGGGCCGTCGTTAATCGGCTGTATTTTGATGACGCTATGAAAATGACCAACGTATTAACGGGCCACAAACGGGCCTACTATAACCACGGGCTGAATTTGGCCCACAAGCAGGAAATGACAGTAACGGGTCGTAAGTAAACGAATGTGGAAATGATCCCAAGAATAAATGGGCTCCGAGAAGGCCGAAAGATAACATCGGCTGGAAATGGCCCAACGGAATAATGGGCCGTTAATGGGCATAAAGTGACACACTGTTCATTATGGGCCAGTTTCACCACGTGCCGCTAATGGGTATAAAGTGATACACTGTACATTATGGGCCAGTTTTACCATGGGCCGTTAATGGGCCGAGAGTAATAAGGGACTCATATGGGTCGAAAGACGTCATGGGGCATACATGGGCCGGAAGTTAAAACGGGCTGGAATTATATTGGACGGCCCAGATGACGCTACTGGCCTAATTTGGATAGGCCGTAAATGGGCACTGGGTTAGTGGGCTGTAAATGGGCTATATGCGAACAGGCCGTTAACAGGCTTGCCGTGGGCTAGCCCGCCACCTTTTGACCAAGTCAAACGGGTCGGCCTTTTCATAGGAATGGGCCTCAGTTGGGCTGTGCCACATGTCAACGTATCATAGGCGCTTTGGGTCCAATGAATGGATGATATCTGTCCCAACTGTGAGCCGACACGTGTTTCGTCTAGTCAATGATGATTTTACACGTGGAAAATCCCCATTGGTTGGGGCTGTTAACGGGTTATCGGATCCAAAATCGGACCCAATAGCTTAACAACGTTCCGTTACGGTGGATGCCACGTGTCGGTCACCCTTGACGAAAGCACTTCTATGACGCGCGATTTATCGTCATGGAAGTGGACACTTCCGTGATGATAATTTTGGTAATGTCATGGAACAGTTCTACGACTGCATAGATGTGACTATCTTGATTCTGTCGTGAATTTGTCATGGATGTACATGCATAATAGAAAACGTGACCTACTGTGACAAACACGTATCATCACGGAAGTGTAATTTTTTGTGTAGTGGCCACCGCCTCATCGCCAACTTCCACGGCACTCGCGACCGTCCTCCTGCCATGGGTGACCTGCGCCACATCAAGCAATAGGTGGGAGAGACCCTGCAGAAGTACATCCAGTGCTTCAACAATGTTTGCCTCAAGATCCCCAAGGTGACGGACGAGGCCATCATCTCAGCATTTTCCAATGGCGTCCGCGACGTAAAGATGAAGGAGGAGCTCACCATCCACCAGGAGCTATGCACGACTCTGGAGCTGTTGAACATGGCAACCAAGTGCGCAAGAGCTGAGGAAGGGCGTATTTCCCTCCTCGAGCTCCCTCCTGCGGACCCAAAGGATAAGAAAGCCAAGGTCAAGGACGTGAAGCGAAAGGGAGTAGCCATGCTCGCAGCGGAGCCAGACACGAAGCATGGCCAGGACCACCCCGAGTCGTCCAAGAGCAGCCATCCATTCTGTGCCTTCCACAACGTACACAGCCAAAACACCAACGATTGTCAAGAGCTTAGGGCCATCCGAGATGGACGCTTCGGTCGATGCCCCGAGCACAATGACCATGGCTACGGTCGAGGAGGAGGACGCTGGGATGACCGCGGCCCCCGCCATTAGTGGCGCAACCGGCTTCATCACGACCACTGGCAGGAGCAGCCTCATGAGGGCGCCTGGCACGACCAGCCTCGCAAGGACCGTCCTCAGGGAAATCCTCACCTCCCTTTGCTGCCGCCACCACCAAGAAGGAAGGACGAGCATCATCGGGACGAGGGGGCTGGGTGCTTCCAGGAGCCACGCGCCATAGCTTGCATCTTGGGCGGTGCCTAGGCCCCGGCTTCCCAGTGCATCTTCAAGCAGTTTGCTCATGAGGTGCAGCCCTCCCCAGGCTCGACGCCACGCGCCCGCTCAGGTGGTCCAAGTACGCCATCACCTTTAGCTTGGCGGACCAGCTCAAATGTGCGGCGACCGCCAGCGTCCTCCCGATGCTGTGTTCACCCGTCATCAGCAATGTCCAAGTCACCAAGACCCTCATCGACAGCAGCGTGGGACATAGTGTCCCGTCCGTCGAGACGTTCAACAACCTTCAAGTGCCCTATGATCAGCTACATCCTACCAAGCCTTTCTCAGGAGTGATTGACGGCTCCACCACCCCGATAGGGCAGGTCCGCCTCCCTATCACCTTCGGCCAACGCGACAACTACCGCACCGAGCTCATTGACTTTGACATCGCCCACATCCATCTTCCATACAATGCCATCCTTGGTACCCATCATTAGGCAAGTTCATGGTAGTGACCAACCATGGCTACAACGTCCTCAAGATGCCAAGAAGCGGCGGAATCATCACAGTCCCCTGTGAAGAAAGAGATGCGGTGTGCTCCCTCAAGAGAGCCTTCCAAGCCATAGTAATCGAAGAACCTGGCAGCGAGGGCACGCAGTACCCTCCTGAGGCCATCTCCAAGAAGAAGAAGCAACTACTCCGCACAGGCCCTCAGGAGAGCGGGGCCTTCAGTGGCGCCACCTCTGGATCAGTGCTCGCACCTGGGGCGCCTCCCTCCCTTGCATAGGAAGGCATGCCCGACACCCACCTCAGGCGAGGCTCGAGGGCTCTCTTCTGGAGGGCCTCAGACCTGGCCAACATCATGAGGGAGGCGCTCGGGCACCACATGGAGGCGTGCTTTGTGGCACGTTTCCCTCAGGAGGGCTTCAGGCGAGGAGGGCACTGGGCGAGGAGCGCCCGGCGCTCAGGAGTTCATCGTCAAGGCCACTAAGGAGCTTCAAGAAGCAAGGGCTATGCACGGCAACCGCTGCCCACCTGGTGTAGCTCCCCATCCAGGTGGGGTTGGCGGGCTGCGCATCTGCATCGACATCCCAGGGCTCAATAGGGCCGCATCTCAGGATCACTTTCGGCCTTTGCGCGTTGGGCAGTGCGAGGGTCCACCTCACAGCTATGTTCGCATGCCGTTTGGCCTGCCGAGCGTGGCAGCGGCCTTCCAGTGCAACCTACGGAGCATCTTGGCAACTCAGGAGGCCCGACGTCACGTGGTCCTGGTGGAGATGGAGACGGTCCTCAAGGAACCACCTTAACCCCCAGAGCCTCCCGAGGCTCAGGGTCTTGGCGGCTCATGAGGGGCGACTTCTTTAGCGCGCGCCTTCAGCTACCCCAAACACTCCTTCGGCAACAAAACCAAGTGACCTTTTCCAAGTTTATTCAGATGGGAGCGCCCCTCGGCCTGCATTATTACCAAGTCGCATGGGCCTGTCCCTGCAGCATGTATCATTTTGCATCTTTAGCTTACTCTACTGGGGCGCCCCTTCGGCTGCATCATCCTCATGCGGCTCAGGTCCGTCCCAGTGGCATGTATTGTCCTCGCATCTATCTAAGCTAGTTTGTTCCACTTCATGAGTTACATATGATTACCACATGCCTACCCAGCACTACGATGCCATGAATGTCACATGCCCTAGCAATCATGAATGGATAGGCTAGGGCGCGTGACCCGGTGCGTCATCACCGCGGCAGACACGTGCGGTCATCCTTCTTCGGGATCCTTCGCATGAGAATACTGGGCACGGCGTCTGTGCTCGGGTCCGTCCCTACAGCATCAATAAACCCAATGACTAAGCTCTGTCTGGCGGGCCGGCCCAGGTCACGTCACCTCCTAGGGTCGTTGGTGTCTGGCCTTCTCATGTGATCTCCTCAGAAGAATCGCCCGGTGTAGGTTGCCTAACCATCTCGCGGGACTGTCGCGGCCACCAGGAATCAAGACCAGGCGCAACCCGCCTTGAGGTAGGGCCTCGTAAGTCCCACGCTGGCTCACGAGTGCCCAGACACACCTCGTCTAGCCCTGTTGTGCAAGCCATGTGTCGGGGCGGGGCTGTACATGGCCCGGTGGCTCCACTCAGAGGGAGCCCTCACCCACGCACCAGTGGAAGCACCATGCTCCGCGCTGGCAGTCGACACGGTCGAGGAGTGGATATGCCTGTGCAAGTGCAGAAGCGCTATGCTCGGCGCTCGTGATAAACAACTGAGGGTGGCTCCATGGCCGTACCAACCTCAGGGAGCCACCCGGGTCAGTGTCCGGCCTCACCGCAACGCTTTCCCGTCGGGAGAGCAGCGCGAGGGGGCTGGGCACGGGGCTGCGCTCGGGCCACGCCCAAGCGTACGCCGCCCTGCTAGGTTTCCTGGACCTGGTCGTCGCGCGCCCTCCCGAGCAGAGCGAAGGTATGAAGGTTGTTTGGACGTCAAGGGGGACTCCTGAGCATCGCGACTCAGGAGCCTAACTGGCCACGTAGCCCCACACCCGTTGGTCTCATCCTAGTGATCTAGATGACCCATCGGCAGCTAAGGTATGCGCGGGGTCGAGCCCTACCGACGTAGAACACTAGGCCTACTCCTGCATCTCCTTTCTATAAGTTGTTTGGGCGTCAAGGGGGACCCTGATCATCGCGACTCAGGAGCCTAACTGGCCATGAAGCCCCTCACCCCTTGGTCTCGTCCTGGTGATGCGAACGACCCAATGGCGCCTGAGGTATGCGCGGGGTCGGGCCCTGCTGACGTAGAACATGAAGTAAACAGGAAGGAAATCATGGAACTCAAATGAATATTACAAAACATATTGTTCTTTAAATACCAAACACAAGTTTAAAGCCTCCACGAGGCATGGTACGTGTTGCAGAAGCAAAGTAGGGAAAGGAGTCGCCAACAAGTCATCTCATGATCCCTGGATTCCACCGTCACTTGCAAGAGGCGCCCCTTCGACGGTTATGTTGCCCTCACCTGAGCCGCCCGCTGGAGTTGAAGGTTCAGTAGCACCACCAGTTGAGGGATTTGAGCGCGCAGGGTCGAAGGCGCGGAACTTCTTCAGCAAAGCCTCCACCTGGCCCTTCACGGCTTTGGCAACAGCTGCACAGCGCTCGTCATCCACAGGCTCTAGCAGCTCGTCAAGGTTGGTGTCAGGATCACGAAGATGGAGATGGCTGAAGACGCGCGTTAGCGTAGCCGAGGAAAGCATGCAGGCTTTCCCCTCCACCAAGGGGCTGATCCCATCCACGACATCCTCAAGCACCGCGACCAGATGAGGAAGCAACTGGGTGGGGCCCTCGTGAGTTGTCTCCAGCGGCTCCTCCAAGCCCTTCTTGTAGAGTGCCTGCAGCGCCACCCGGGTCCTCTCCTCAAGGGACTTGAAGGCCACGCGGTCCTCAGCCGGGACCTTCGACTTGAATTCCAGCTCGGCCTTCTCCGCCTTCATCTTGTGCTCCAGCTTCCCCAGCCGGCTACGCTCTGCGGCCTACGCCTTCGCCATCTGCTCCTGCTCAGTGCCGCGACCCCTGACGGCGTCCTCTTAGGCCCTCATCTTCTCCTCCCCCGCCTTGCGGTCGTGAGCTTTGGACACACGCTCGATGCGCATGGTCTTCAGCGCGGCCTCCAGCGACCGACAGTGATCCTCGGCGTCCCCGGTGTCCTTCGACGTCACCTCACAAGCAGCCGCGGGTTGGGTGATGGCCTACTTGTCCTTCTCGGAGGCCGCCATAGCCTGGCTCAACGCCGCCCGGATGGACACATCAGAGTGAAGCCGGCCAGAGATCAGCTCCAGGCGCGCGGCCACCAGGTGACGATCGGTGCCTTGAAGATCCTCTCGTAGTAGGGTCAGCACAGAGAGAGAGCGCTCCAGGACATCAGGGGAGGCGGAAGGATCCGGAGTCAGTAGTGCGGCGGAAGGAGGAGGAGAAAGCGTCGTCACCATAGCCTGAGAGTCTAGGAGCTCCTGAACTTGGGGGACCCCAGCAGCCAAGCTGGATGTTGGCACCTCCGGAGCCAGCGGGGCTGCGGGGGCTGCTTCCTCCTGAGGACGCACCCCCAAGCCCCGTGAGGACGATCAGGCCGGAGAAACACGGGCGCAGTCACTGCCCTTCCCCACGGAGGGGGGTGCAGCCATAGCGGGTGATTTGGTCCCGAGCATTACTACCGCTTCCTCCTTCCTCTTCTTCGCCGTGCGCGCCGGCCTAATTGTGCAATGGAGAAGTACCGGGAATCAGTAGCATAATCAAGAACAAGGCATGACTAGAATACTTACTGATCCACCGCGGCATAGTGTCTCCGCTTCCTAAGCTTGAAACATGAGAGCCTCACAACCTGAGGCGCGGGTGCGCAGGCTCCAGGCGCAAAAGAGGGGGCAACAGATAGGCCGGAAGTAGCCCCAAGCAGCGTCTGAATGGGGGCGTCGTCTCGGGCGATCAGCGCCGACCTTCCCCTTGTTGGAACCTCGGCCGGTGACCTCCTCCAGGGACTGACCTTGGACCTCATGGAGCCCCCTGCCGCGCGCAGCTCCCCCTTCACAGGGGGACATCGGCCTCGTCATTATCATCAGGTAGGATGCAGAGGATGTCGACCTTGCACAAAGGGGAGGTCTCCCGCGCCCCTTCGCAGGTCGCCTCCAAGTCGCACTCCTCCTCCTCCTCCTCTTCCACCTCTTCCTCCTCCCGAGACTTGTCGGAAGACACGTCCACCGGGGTCGTCGCCATCGGGACATTGGAGGGCGCAGGTGGGACAAGCCCACGCCCGTCAAAGACGGGCATGGCGGGGGCAGCCTCTGCCCCGTCTGAGCGGTGGAACAAGGGAATGAAGAAGTCCTGCAGGCACCCTTGGTCGTCCCCAACCAAGGAGCGGAGGGCCGAGCGCAGCTCCTCATCAACAAGGGCCTCCGGGCGCAGGCGGAGGTCGTCCCCGTTGTCTCCAAGCTTCCACAAGGGGCGTGGGCGCGCCTGAAGGGGAGCCGCGCACTGCTTCATGAATTCTGCGCCGCCCTTGAGTCACTAGGCCTCAGGTCGGCGGTCATCCTCTCCAACACCTGCACCGCCCAGGAGTCAATGAGCTTCGTGCAAAGCCACCCCTCTTGGGACATAGGCATCTCCGTCGGCAGCACCAGCTAGGGGTGGGAGCACTTGGCGTCCATCAAGACCCACTTGCTCCTGAAGCCCTCGGCCTTCTTCCTGGCCTTCGAGATGGCGTTGGTCTTGTTGGCCGCGATGAAGCCAACACACCCAGAGCAATGGCCCTCCTTGATCTGGAGGAAGAAGAAGTGGCGCAGTAGCACCACAGACGACATCACTCCAACATATGCCTCGCAGTAGAAGGCGAAGATCGACATGAGGAGGATGGAGTTGGGATGAAGATGGAGAGCGTGGATCTTGTAATGGCTAAGGACGGAGTAGAAGAAGCCAGAGAATGGGGGAACCAGCCCGGCGAGGATGCTGCTCATAAAGAAGGGGTAGAAGGTGATGCCTGAGGCCTCTAGCTCGGTGGAGCCAGCCCGGAGCACAGTCTTCCTCTTCTCATCACCCTCCGCCGTCATCAGGAGCACGGCGGCAAGGTTCTTTTCCGAAACACTCGGTGCATCGAGCGTCGGCTCATACCAAGACGACAAGCGAGCGGACCGAGCTTTCTTGGGTGCCATTGACGACAGACTTGAAGGAGGATCCAGGCGGATCTGGAGTCTCTGGAAGCAAGGAGCGAGAAAGGGGATCTACAGTAAGGCGATGGAAAGCAATTAATGAAAATGCAGCCCACTCCAGCCTTTTGTCAGTCGGGCAGTTGCTGAGGCAGCATGGGGAGGCAGAGATTCCCGTGTCCCATCAATCGCCATGCATCAATCGAGGCCGCAGGCTGTTGGAGCCCACGGCGCTCCACAGTTGCCCCTTGTCTTTGCCTCGAAGCCAAGTCCGAGCGCGCCTTTGGCCCGGGAGCTACTATCGGCGTCCTGGGAATGGGGATCCCCAGATTTGCCTACCTACGGCCCGCGGCATGGCTCCACCAGTGGCCCTGTATGGCCCATTTTCATCAGCGAACACTCAAGACCCTCGTGAGGGGCCAAGCCTCGCGAGGCGAATGACGCAAGGCCTCCTCGGGGCAGCCTCACCAAGCTGGCTCGCGAGGGGCGGAGAGATCAAGGCGAGGGTCACCTCGCGAGGTCCCTGTGACGCAAGCCATCACGACCAAGGCCGGGCAGGCACTAGGCCGGAGCCAGCGCGTGAAGTGTACTTCTTTCCTCTTTGGTGCCAAAGAGACAAGTGCAGGCGAGGAGTCCCGAGGCATCAGGCAAAGGTTTCCATATCGGTGCAACAAGACCAAGACCAGCAGGACGACAGGATTGAGGTCACCGTGGAGCCCAGGACGGTGTCACCACCAGTGCCTTTGGCAGGCAAAGACCACCTTTTGTCAGGATAACTTGTACTAGTTGTCTCCCTTCAAATTTGGCCGTTGTTGGATCCCTTCCCGCCTACATTTGGGAAGAGATCTAGGGCCTCTATAAATAGGACTAGCCAGCATAGTAGGAGAGAACAGGTCTAGGATCATTCAGATCATCCTCAACCACACAAGCTCACCGAGCTCAAGGACTCCTCTCCTTAGGAGTTTGTTCTCCCCTTGTACTCATTCATCCTCAGCCCAAGAGGCAATCCACCACACCACATTGGAGTAGGGTATTACACCACATTGGTGGCCCGAACAAGTATAAACCCTGTGTCTTTTATTCTGCAAGTTTGACGAGCTGAGCTTTGAGATTGTGGTGAGAGCGTGAGCTAGGGGGAGGAGAGATATTCATGCGCACCCTAGAGTTCGAGCCTCAAGGGTTTTGCTGGAACCCGAAATACAACAACTTGTATTTTCATAGTTTCGTTTTCTCCTTCTTGAGTTATAGGAAACACCGTACTATTAAGGGGGTCGAGGTAAAACAAAGGAAAAGTTTCCAACTGATGCTCATCTCAATATCCTACACCTACCCTATGCTTTCGAGTGAAGCCATTGGAAATCTCATACACTTCAGTCAATTTCTCTAGTGACAAAGATGAAGATTTTCTGGTCTCTGAGGAATTTGTTCTGACTAAGGAGTTAGGAATTCGCCAGTGCAGATTGCCTACAAGTGAGGAACATGATAGCCCTGAGGAATTTGATAGTCAAATATCCAACCATTGTTGTGCTACGCGCCAGCTGTCCCAAAATATCTACTCACCTAACGGTCATATCATTGAAGGGCATTTATTTCTTATCATATCGGGCTGCTCCCTAGGCTATAAATAGCTATCCCCCACAACCACTAGTTGGTTGGCTGCTCCAAGACAAATGGACACTTGTCATTGAGAGCATCCCATCCTCCGAGGACTTTGAGTGAAAATCATCAAGTGAGGAAAAACCCAAGCCCAAACACCTACAAACCCAAAGTGATTGAGAATCACTGAAGAGATTGTTCCTGTGTGGAACTGACGCTTGTTACCTTTGAGGACTGTGCATCCTCTAGACGGTTAGGCATCATGGTCTAGAGCATCCAATAGGAAATTGCCGATCGCCGAGTGACTGAGTCTGTGAAGGTTTGGAAGTCACCTGAAGATTTACCACGAGTGATTGGGCGAGGTCTATGTGACCTTAGCTCAAGGAGAATACTGTGAGGACTGTGTGTCCTCAGGTTTAAATACCTATCCGCTCCAACTAGACGTACGACTTTCACAGCAGCTGGAACTGGTCTACCAAATCATCGTCTTCACCAAGCTACTGGTTCTATTTCCTCAATCTTGTGTTGAAGTACTTGATCGTTACTGTTTGAAGACTTTGACTGAAGACTTTCTCAATTTCCTCAATCCATATTCTTCAGTCACCTTATCTTCAGCCTGCTTATCATGTTTACTTGCTACTTGTACTCTATGCTTGTTTTCATTTCATCATGATGACAGTGCTTCTACTCTGTTATGCATGCATCTGAGTACTTATTCTGCTGCTAAGTAGTTCGTTGCTGAATTTGTAAAAATCGCCTATCCACCCCCTCTAGTTGATATAACGCACTTTCAATTGGTATCAAAGCAAGCTACTCCGTTCTTCTATGTGATTTTGGTTTAACCACCTAGAGTTTTAGCTATGTTGACTGTAGGCACGATCAAGGTCTTGGCTGGGTGTCCTACCTTCGATGGGACGGATTACCCCTACTGGAAGAATAAGATGCGAATGCATCTTGAGGCAATTGACAATGATCTCTGGTACGTTGTGGAAAATGGAGTTCCCTGCATCACTCCTACCATTAACGCTACTGATGTGAAGATATTCAAGCAACTCGACTCTCAATCGAAGAATATAATATGTGGCCATCTGAGCAAAGGGTAGCATGGCAGAGTGAGTGCTTTGTAGAAAACTAATCTTATCCGGGATAGGCTGTCCAAGGTAAAGGAAGGAGTTTCAACACAGCGTGACTCTTGAGTTGACGTTCTTCGCAATCTCTTCAATCACTTCAAAATACTCGACAATGAAAATGTTTAGCAAACCTTCGATCACCTCACTATCATCTCAAATGAGCTTCAAGCACTTGGTGCCACAAACATCACCGACCATGAGGTGGTGAAGAAATTGCTGAGATTTCTTGATTCAACTCTTGCACTAATGATATAAGAACATGGAGACTACAAGTCACTTGATCCCGCTGATATCCTCGAGAGGCTAAATACTCAAGAGTTCCAGCTTGCTGAGAAGAGAGATCTCTACGGACCTAGCTAAGTTCGATCTCGCGCAGAGAAGGCCAAGACAGTCTCTGAATCTGAAGGTGAAGATTATGATAGTAGCCTTGGTGATCCGGAAGAACTGAGTCAAGAGCTAGCAATGCTCGTGAGGAAATTCCATAAGTTCTCAAGGCGTGGTCATTTTGGTAAATCATCAAGAGTTGATGACTTGAAATCAGATTCCTCATCCTGTGACTACAAGAAGAGAACCTGCCACAAATGCAAGAAACTTGGTCACTACATTACTGATTGTCCTCTGTGGGAGAAGGAATCAAAGAAGAAGAAATACAAGGATTATGTTTCTGATGACGCAAAGAAGAAGAAGAAATCTTCAAAGTCGTCATCATCAAAACCTTCAAAGTCTTCATCTTACAAGAAGAGCAGCTCCAAAAAGGCTCGGGCATTCATTGGCAAGGAAATGGACTCTAAAGCTGAATCCGAGGAAAATGAGGAAGAGGAGGCATCTGAGGAGTCAGACTCTGGTGTGGCAAGCCTAGCCCTCGCTATTGCTTTCGTCAGCAAGTCCATTTCAACTCTGAGGAAAATGACTTCCCCAACACTGCTGACGACAGCGATGATGACTACGCTGTCACCTACTACTTCATGGCAAAAGATGCCAAGGTACTCAAATACCCCTCCTCTGAATCAAGTCAGGATGAATCTGATGAAAACCTCAAGCCTAGCTATTCTAAACTTGCTAAGATTGCTGTAAAACAACAAAAGGATTTTGAAAAGGTTCAAAATATGCTAGACAAAAGCGACGACCTGTTGGGTGAAGAAATGGATTGAACTCAAACTCTGACTGAAATTCTTCAGAGACTTCAGTCTAAGTTTGAAAACCTTCAAAGTCATCATAACACTCTCTTAGCTGATCATGAGAAGCTTTCTTATGAATTTCTTCAAAGAAAGCAAGACCTTGAGAAACTAAGGGTGAGAGATGAAGATCTTCAGAAGGAACATGATTCATTGATTGCTCAACACATTAGTTCCGCTCAGGTTGAATTCATTCCACCATGTTTGAAATGCATTGAACGTGAATCTACTTCTTCACCTGAAAGTTCAAATGCTTCTATTGCTGGAAATTCTTCAACTGTCTCTACTATCACAAATTCCTCATCTGAGGATACCACTAGTATCACTGACAATGTAGGGCTGAAGGAATTGTATGTGACAGGCATGTACAAAAGCCTCAAAGGGCATCAGGCTCTTTGTGATGTGCTTAAAAATCAAATCATCAACAAGAACCCTAGGAAAGAGGGTATTGCCTTTGAGAGGAAAGTCAATGCTGATGAGACCTATTGGAAACCTGAGCAGTATCCCAAAATGTCATGGGTTGCTGCAAAAGGACCTCCAGTAGATCCATCCACTTTATCTGGCTTTACATGTTAATCTTCACATTCTTTTGATGAGTCATTCGAATCCAACTATAAAATCTTCAAAAATCAAAATGGTGAAGTATTTGCTTGATATGTTGGAACTAACTGCAGGAACGGTTCCCCTATGGAGAAAATATGGGTTCCCAAAAGGTGCCTTGAAAGTCTTCAGGTGAATGTCATCATGACACCACCTGTGAAGAATAGGAACCCCAAATCAAATTCTTCATATGGACCAAAGTCTTCCTATGGATCCAAGTCCTCATATGCACCAAATTCCTCATGTGGATCAAATTCCTCATATGGATCAAAATCTTGATATGAACATCATCATGCTAACACTTTTGTTTCGCAGGGAAAGCCTAAGGGCTATGAATATGTTAATTATTCTTCAAATCATTATGTTCATAAGTCCTCAAAGAATTTCTCTGCTTATTCAAATGCTTACTGTAACCCCTCTTATGTGAAACAAAGTGGATTGGCTTCTATGCCACCTTTTTCATACGGAGCTCCCAGAATGATGAACTCTTTGCCACCCTTCCAGATGTGGGTGGTGAAGAAAAGGAACTAATCTCTTATGTAGGGTCAGGTCTCCAAACGAACTTAAACGACTGAAGTATTTGCTAGAAACCTGAATATGCTTAAAAGGACGCAAGCTAACCATGAAGAAATGAATTTTCATTTCTCACGTCCTCATATTGCTATATCTACTGTATTGTTTGATGAAATTGATCTGATGAATTTGATGTCATATTCTTCACTGATGATGTAGGAGTTCATAATATGCACTAATTCATCTGCAGGATGATTAACCCAAAGCTCCTGAGTGGGTCCTCAATAGTGGATGTACAAGTCACATGACCGGTGACAAGAACCTATTGATGGGCACTGCCTTATCTCCATCAAATCTGAAGCATATCACCTATGCTGAGAAAGGAAAAAGCAAGGTATTGGGTCTAGGTAGGGTTGCGATCTCAAAGGATCGACACATGGACAAAGTCATGCTTGTCGAGTCCTTAGGATTCAACCTAATGTCTGTATCAACGCTTTGTAATCTTGATATGGTTGTTGTCTTTGGCTAGTATCATTGTGTTGTGATCATGCAAGCTAAAAATTCCAAAGTCTTTGAATGCTTTAGGAGAGAAGACTTATATATTGTTGATTTCTCTACAGGACCACAACCTGCCACATATGTCTACTGGCAAAAGCTTCAGAAGGCTGGTTATGGCATCGATGACTAGGTCATGCTGGCATGAGGAACTTGCACACACTCGCGAAGAAGAAGCATGTCATTGGCATCGAGGGTGTCAAATTCCTCAAGGATCACCTGTGTGGAGCTTGTGAAGCTGGAAAGATGACCAAGGCCCAGCATCCCTCAAAGACTATCATGACTACCACTCGTCCATTTGAACTTCTTCACATGGATCTCTTTGGCCCTACTCATTATGCCACATTCACTAATGCTACATCTTTATATGGCTTTGTTATTGTTGATGACTATTCTCGTTACACATGGGTGCATATCATCACTTACAAAACTGAAGTGCAGGAAGTCTTCAAACGATTTTCCTCAAGAGCTTCAACAAACTTCGGTGTGAAGATCAAGCACATTAGAAGTGACAATGGGACCGAGTTCAAAAATACTGGCCTTGATGACTATCTTGATGAACTTGGTATTACTCATGAATTATCTTCTCCCTCTACTCCTCAGCAGAATGGCATTGTGGAGCGCAAGAACAGGACTCTTGTTGAGATGGCTCACACTATGCTTGATGAATACATGACGCCTCCTCGCTTCTGGCCTGAGGCAATTGATAATGCATGCCACATCATCAATAGGGTATATGTTCATAAATTCCTCAAAAAGACCTCATATGAACTCCTCACTAATAAGAAACCCAATGCGATTTATTTCAAAGTCTTCAGTGCTAAATGTTGGATTAGAGATCCTCATCACAATTCTAAATTTGCACCAAAAGCACATGAAGGTTTTATGCTTGGTTACAGAAAGGACTTGCACACCTACAAAGTCTTCAACACCAATCGCTACAAGGTTGTTGAAACTGTAGATGTGTGGTTCGATGAAACTAACTTCTCACAAAGAGAGCACCTACCTCCTTTGCTAGATGAAATGTCACCTGAGGAATCTGTTAAGTTCAAGGCTACTGAGGATGTCATTCCTACCGAAGAATTTTCTGAAGAAGTCATTCCAGAATGTGAAGAACATCATGCTGGTGCACCTGAGGAAAATGGCTCTGAAGAAAATGTTGATCCCACTCAACGCCATCAACCCGCTCATCCTCGCGTCGCAAATGAAGTGCGGATTGAGAGAATCATTCACGACATCAAAGCACCAAGTTCTCTCACACGTCCAAAGGCTTCACATTTTTCTTACTTCTGTGGGACTTTGCTTTTTCTCTATCACATAGCCCAACCAAAGTTGATGATGCATTTCTGGAGCCTGAGTGGATTCAAGCTATGCAAGAGGAACTACATCAATTTGAGCTCAACAATGTCTGGGAACTTGTCAAGCGACCAGATCCACACAAGCACAATATCATTGGCACCAAATAGATCTACCGCAACAAGAAAGATGAAAATGGCCTTGTGGTGAGGAATAAGGCACGTCTACTAGCTCAAGGCTACACACAGGTTTTGAAGATCCAAAGCATCCAGACAAAGTCTTCAGACTCAATAAGGCCCTCTATGGCCTCAAGCAGGCCCCTCGGGCGTCGTATGATACCTTGAAGGAATTCCTCATGAAGAAAGGCTTCAAATCCGGCTCACTTGACCCAACTCTTTTCACCAAAACCTATGATATTCGTGTGCCATATATATGTTGCTGATATTATCTTTGGTTGTACTAACCAACATTACAGTGATGAATTTTCCTATATGATGACTGAGGAATATCAAATTTTTATGATGGGAGAATTTAAATTCTTCTTAGGTCTGCAAATTCGTCAACAGCGCAATGACATCTTCACATCTCAAGAGAAATACCTGAAGGATGTATTGAGGAAATTCAACATGCAAGATTGGCCATCTATGCACTGATGAAAATGGTATTGACTTTGATCAAAAGGTATACCGCTCCATGATTGGCTCTTTATTGTATCTATGTGCATCCAGGCTGGATATTATGCTTAGTCTTTGCATGTGTGCCCGTTTTCAAGCTACACTGAAGGTATCACACCATAAGGCTGTGAAGCATATTCTTCGATATCTAGCTCACACTCCAACACTTGGATTGCGGTATCCCAAGGGATCGGCTTTTGATCTCATAGGATATTCTGACTCTGACTATGCTGGTGATCGTGTGGACCGCAAGTCAACATCAGGCACATGCCATTTCCTCGGACGATCTTTGGTATGTTGGTCCTCAAAGAAGCAGAAATGCCTATCACTCTCTACTGCTGAAGCTGAGTACATTGCTACTAGTTCCTGCTATGCTCAATTGTTATGGATGAAGCAAACCCTCAAGGACTATGCCATCAATGTGAAGAATGTGCCACTCTTCTATGACAATGAGAGTGCCACCAAGATTGCTCATAATCCAGTGTCGGTGTCAAAACCGGCGGATCTCGGGTAGGGGGTCCCGAACTGTGCGTCTGAGGTTGATGGTAACAGGAGACAAGGGACACGAAGTTTTACCCAAGTTCGGGCCCTCTCTATGGAGGTAATACCCTACGTCCTGCTTGATTAATATTGATGAGTATAGGTGTTACAATAGTTGATCTACCATGAGATCGTAATGGCTAAAACCCTAGAAGTGTAGCCTATATTATTATGATTGCCTCTACGGACTAAACCCTCTCGTTTATATAGACACAGGAGGTTACTTGGGTTGTACAAAGGCGGTTACAGAGAAAGGAATCTTCATATCCAAACGCCAAGCTTGCCATCCATGCAAAGGAGAGTCCCATCCAGACAGGGGTGAGAGAATCTTTAGTCTTGTATCTTCATGGCCCAATAGTCCGGCCCATGTCCAATAGGTCGGACGCTCGAGGACCCCTTAGTCTAGGACTCCCTCAGTAGCCCCCGAACCAAGCTTCAATGACGAGGTGTCCGACGCGCAGATTGTCTTCGGCATTGCAAGGCGGGTTCCTCCTCCGAATACTCCAAAACAGCCTTCAAACACAAAGAATGTGCCCGGCTCTGCAAAACAAGCACCATATATATATATATATACATATATATATATATATATATATATATATATATATATATATCCGTAGAGAGTATAATATTTCATGAGTCTAATCCACTGACAACTTTTTATGGCGTGACATCATGTCACAACCCGGTAATTATTTCGAACCGTTTTTTAGCCTCCCGCTTCAAGTTTTAAGATGTTGTTTTATTGGCACGTCTGGTCAAAGCAGAGATCGTGTCCCCTTATTACAGGATTCTCATCAATGCGGGTGTGGGTCATCCAACCGTGTCGCCTACGCGGCTCTTGGGAAACATGCGAGTTTTAATGCTAGTGGGGGGCGCTTGATATTCGCTGCCTTTATAAAGGGATAAGGACTCACCCCCTTTCACCCATGCCTTCTCTCTCTCTCTGCCCATCAATTCTCGAGCTCCAGCGCCCAAGCTCCCATCCTTTCCGCATCCAAACAGCACTCAGTCATGTCCGGATCTGGAGCGCAAGCCAAGTGGATGGTGTCCTCTGTCAAGGAGAAGGACATGACCAGGCTCCGGGAGGCCGGGAATCTAGCTAAAGAAATTGCCCACCGGCTTCCGGCCAAGTGACATATCGTCCCCACCCCAGAACCCCATGAGAGGGTCATGTTCATCCCCCACTTCATCCGTGGGCTGGAATTTCCTCTCCACCCCTTCGTCCACGGTCTCATGTTCTACTACGGGCTAAATTTTCATGATCTGGCCGCCAATTCCTTCCTCAACATCTCGGCATTCATTTCTTGTGCGAGGCCTTCCTTTGTATCCCTCCCCACTTTGGACTATGGCTGAAAGTCTTCAATGTGAAGCCAAAGGTGGTGGATGGCCAACATGCAGAATGCATAGGCGCCATGGTGAGCAAGCTGCCCGATGTCACATGCCCCAAAGGTACTTTTGTGGAGACCGTCAAAGGGTGGCAACAGCAGTGGTTCTATGTCACAGAGCCTCGCGATACCACCTGGGCCACAGCTCCTGAATTCCAGTCCGGCGCCCCTATGTGGATCACCTCCTGACTAGAGAAGGGCCTGGACTGGTCTTCGTCGGACGAGTTGACAGCACTCCAAACATGCATCAAGCGCATGGTGGAGAAGGACGTCAAGCTTGTCAACGTGATTCAGGTGATGCTTGCTCACCGGTTCCTGCCGTGCCAAAGCCGGGCGTGCCACTTGTGGGAGTTTGACCCGGCCAAGCACCGGACCTTGCAACAGTTCTTCGGCACTACACACGAAGACATCTGGAAGGTGCTCTTCAAAGCCAACGAGACATGGCCGGCGATGACCGAGGACCGCGGGCACGACCTGGCCCATCCCGCTAGTGCGGTAAGTGTTCTGTATTTCAAGGTGTACCCTTTACTTGCATACTCAAGGAAGATGCCTAAACTTTCCTGTTTTGTTTTTTCAGGGCTGGACAAAGAAGGCGGAGTGGATTCAGTGTCCGGCTCCGCTGCCCGAAGAACTAGCAATCCCGCTTACGGTGAATATGCTGGTTCCGGCGTCCTATCAGGCACGAGAGAAGAAGGCCATTAAGAAGGCCAAGGGGACCAGGTGTGGTCTCCACCGTAAGGGCACTTCGGACGTGACGTCCGAACACGCCGACACCCACTCCCCTCCCGCCACCGACGACTAGGAAGAGGAGGAAAGCGATTCTACCTTTGAAGGGGGAGGGATGAAAAGGGCGGCCTCTACGCATCTGGAGGCAGAGGCGTCCAAGAAGGGGAAGGCTTCCGCCGTGGACAACCTGCATGGGATATCAACAACAGCTCTGAGTGGCGCCCCAGGGATAAGCCCCTGGACGAATCGTAAGTACTCAAAGACGCACTCAAATATCTAGCTCCTTTATTTTATAGCTTTAACATGTTGAATCGTGCACTTGCAGTCTGGCTCATTCCAAACTCGAGCGATCCTCATCTTCGGGAAACTCGCTGGACCCGAAGGTGATGGACAACGGGTCTCTTCCGGCGGCCTCCTCTCCCAAGACTTTGAAAGACGCTGAAGTGTTCTCTCGCAGGACACTCACGGCTTAGGGGGAGGCATAGGTGTCGGATTTCGGGTTCCAGCAAAACCCTTGAGGTTTGAACACTGGGGTGCGCACGAAGATCTATCCCCCTCTCTAGCTCCCACACATCATGATCTCACGGCCTAGCTCGACGAACCCAAAGAACAAGAGACACAAGAGTTTATACTAGTCCGGGCCACTGATGTGGTGTAATTCCCTACTCCAGTGTGTTGTGGTGGATTGCCTCTTGGGCTGAGGGTGAACAATTACAAGGGAAGAATAGCCTCCTGAGGAGAGGTGCTCTTGTGCTTGGTGAGTGTGGTGGCTTTGGTGGAATGAATCCGATCCGCTCTCCCCTCTACGGTGGTGGCTAGTCCTATTTATAGAGGCCTTGGTACTCTTCCCAAATATTAAGCGGGAAGGGATCCCACAACGGCCAAATTCGAAGGGGGGAAACTAGTACAAGTTATCCTGACAAAAGCAGTCTTCGCCTGTCAAAGGCTCTGATGGTGACGCCGTCTTGGGCTCCATGGTAACCTCTGTCCCATCGTCCTGCTGGTCTTGGTCTCATTGCACCGATATGGAAACCTTTGGTTGATGCCTCGGGACTCCTCGCATGCGCTTGCCTCTTTAGCACCAAAAAGGAAACGAGGACATTGCGCGCGCTGGCGCTCGCCTGGCGCCCGCCTGGCTATAGTCGTCATGCCTTACGTCACACAAACCTCGCGAGGTGTCGCTTGCCTTGATCTCTCCGCCCCTCACGAGCCGACCTGGTGAGACCGCCCCTGAGGAGGTCTTGCGTCGTCTGCCTCGCGAGGATTGGCCCCTCGCGAGGGTCTTGAGTGTTTGCTAGTGGAGATGGGACGTACAGGGCCACTGATGGAGCCACGCTGTGGGCCGCAGGCAGGCAAGTCTGGGGACCCCTGTTCCCAGAACGCCGATAGTAGCCCTCGGGCCCAAGGCGCGCTCGGACTTGGCTTCGAGGCGAAGCCAAAGGGCAAGTGCGGAGCGCCGCGGGCTCCAACAACCTGCGGCCCCACTTGACGCGTGGCGATTGATTGGACGTGGGCATCTCTTCTTCCCCACGACGCCTCGACAACTGCCCGACATGAAGAGTCCTTGTTGTATGCAGAAAAAGATCATTATTACCATCGATCATGGAGGCCGGTGGTTGGCCTCCCCTTGGCTATAAATGGGAAGAGGGGGCCGGAGCCCCTGTCACCCATCTCTTCCTTTGCTTCTCCTGCTCCTTCTTCTTCCTCGCTTCACTGCCGGATGCGACACCCATGACGCCTGTGAAGAGGCTCTCGGCTGTAGAGAAGGGGAAGGATCGCCAGGAGGGGCCTGGCTCACCGCCGCCGAAGAGGGGGTGCGGCCGTCCCTGCAAGCACACCATGACCCCCGCCGCGGCCCCTAGTGGTCGCGGTGGTGCCTCTTCGCGTGGTGGTGGTTGCCCGAGTCATGGGAGCCCCGTCGATGAAGGGAGGCGCGCCATGGTTGTGCGGCCGCCCAGGCCACACTTCCACTCTGTAGAAGTGCTGCCGGAGTTCGTTGTGTGGTCAGAGAACCCGGCCGGCACTTGGCTTTGATACGTCTCCAACGTATCTATAATTTTTGATTGCTCCATGCTATATTATCTACTGTTTTGCACATTATTGGGCTTTATTATCCACTTTTATATTATTTTTGGGACTAACCTATTAACCGGAGGCCCAGCCCAAAATTGTTGTTTTTTTGCCTATTTTAGGGTTTCGAAGAAAAGGAATATTAAACAGAGTCCAAACGGAATGAAACCTTCGGGAACATGATTTTCTCAACGAACAAGACCCAGGAGACTTGGACCCTACGTCAAGACACAAAAGAGGAGGCCACGAGGTAGGGGGTGCACCTACCCCCCCTAGGCGCGCCCTCCACCCTCATGGGCGACCTGTTGCTCCACCGACATACTCCTTCCTCCTATATATACCTACGTACCCCCAAACGATCAGATACGGAGCCAAAACCCTAATTCCACCGCCGTAACTTTCTGTATCCACGAGATCCCATCTTGGGGCCTGTTCCGAAGCTCCATCGGAGGGGGCATCGATCACGGAGGGCTTCTAAATCAACACCATAGCCCCTCCGATGAAGTGTGAGTAGTTCACCTCAGACCTACAGGTCCATAGTTATTAGCTAGATGGCTTCTTCTCTCTTTTTGGATCTCAATACAATGTTCTCCCCCTCTCTTGTGGAGAACTATTCGATGTAATCTTCTTTTTGCGCTGTGTTTGTTGAGACCGATGAATTGTCGGTTTATGATCAAGTCCATCTATGAACAATATTTGAATATTCTCTGAATTCTTTTATGTATGATTGGTTATCTTTGCAAGTCTCTTCGAATTATCAGTTTGGTTTGGCCTGCTAGATTGATCTTTCTTGCAATGGGAGAAGTGCTTAGCTTTGGGTTCAATCTCGCGGTGTCCTTTCCCAGTGACAGTAGGGGCAGCAAGGCACGTATTGTAGTGTTACCATCGAGGACAACAAGATGGGGTTTTCATCATATTGCATGAGTTTATCCCTCTACATCATGTCATCTTGCTTAAGGCATTACTCTGTTTTTAACTTAATACTCTAGATGCATGCTGGATAGCAGTCGATGAGTGGAGTAATAGTAGTAGATGCAGGCAGGAGTCGGTCTACTTGTCTTGGACATGATGCCTATATACATGATCATGCCTAGATATTCTCATAACTATGCTCAATTTTGTTAATTGCTCAACTGTAATTTGTTTACCCACCGTAGAATACTTATGCTCTCAAGAGAAGCCACTAGTGAAACCTATGGCCCCCGGGTCTATCTTCATCATATAATCTCCTACTACTTAGTTATTTCCTTTGATTTTTTACTTTGCTTTTATTTTACTTTGCATCTTTATCACAAAAATACCAAAAATAATATCTTATCATATCTATAAGATCTCACTCTCGTAAGTGGCCGTGTAGGGATTGACAACCCCTTATCACGTTGGTTGCGAGGATTTATTTGTTTTGTGCAGGTGCGAGGGACTGGCGCGTAGCCTCCTACTGGATTGATACCTTGGTTCTCAAAAACTGAGGGAAATACTTACGCTACTTTACTGCATCATCCCTTCCCCTTCGGGGAAAGCCAACGCAGTGCTCAAGAGGTAGCAAGAAGGATTTATGGCGCCGTTGCCGGGGAGTCTACACAAAAGTCAATATACCAAGTACCCATCACAATCCTTATTTCCCGCATTACATTATTTGCCATTTGCCTCTCATTATGTTGAGATTACTATTGTTTCTTTCATCTTCCTTGCATATGCTAGTTTTTGCTTGCCATGATAATTTGTTTGCCTATAAGATGCCTACGCATAGGAAGTATGTTAGACTTAAATGCGTTTTTCACATGCTTTATGATGCTCTCTTTGTGCTTCAATTCTTGTCTTTCATGTGAGCATCATTGAAATTATCAATGCCTAGCTAAAAAGGCTTTAAAGAAAAGCGCTTGTTGGGAGTAAACCCAATATTTTTTCCTTTCTGTTATTTAATAAATAATTTATCTATCATCTGTTTTGGTTGTCTTTTTGTGTTTAATTAGTGTTTGTGCCAAGTAGAACCATTGGGAAGACTTGGGGAAAGTCTTGTTACACTTGCTGTAAAAAACATAAACTTTAGCGCTCACAAGAACTGCTGCCATTTTTATTTGGAAAGTGATATTTAGTTAATTATTTTTGAAGATGATTAATAGATAAATTCCTAATGTCCAGAAATTTATTTTAGAATTTTTGGGGTTCCAGATCTTGCGCTAGCTACATATTACTACATACTGTTCTGTTTTTGACAGATTCTGCTTTTCGTGTGTTGTTTGCTTATTTTGATGAATCTATGGCTAGTAAAATAGTTTATAAACCATAGATAAGTTGGAATACAGTAGGTTTAACACCAATATAAATAAATAATGAGTTCATTACAGTACCTTGAAGTGGTATTTTGTTTTATTTCGCTAACGGAGCTCACAAGATTTTATACTTTGAGTTTTGTGTTGTGAAGTTTTCAAGTTTTGGGTAAAGATTTGATGGATTATGGAACAAGGAGTGGAAAGAGCCTAAGCTTGGGGATGCCCATGGCACCCCCAAGATAATCTAAGGACACCTAAAAGCCAAAGCTTGGGGATGCCCCGGAAGGCATCCCCTCTTTCGTCTACTTCTATCGGTAACTTTACTTTGAGCTATATTTTTATTCGCCACATGATATGTGTTTTGCTTGGAGCGTCTTGTATGATTTGAGTCTTTACTTTTTAGTTTACCACAATCATCCTTGATGTACACACCTTTTGATATAGCCATACATGATTTGGAATTTGTTAGAATACTCTATGTGCTTCGCTTATATCTTTTGAGTTATATAGTTTTTCTCTAGTACTTCACTTATATCTTTTAGAGCACGATGGTGGATTTGTTTTATAGAAACTATTGATCTCTCATGCTTCACTTAGATTATTTTGAGATTCTTAAACATCATGGTAATTTGCTTAAAATCCTAATATGCTTGGTATACAAGATTAATAATAAAACTTTCTTATGAGTGTGTTGAATACTATGAGAAGTTTGATGCTTGATAATTGTTTTGAGATATGAAGATGGTGATATTAAAGTTGTTCTAGTTGATTAGTTGTGAATTTGAAGAATACTTGTGTTAAAGTTTATGATTCCCGTAGCATGCACGTATGGTGAACCGTTATGTGATGAAATCGGAGCATGATTTATTTATTGATTGTCTTCCTTATGAGTGGCGGTCGGGGACGAGCGATGGTCTTTTCTTACCAATATATCCCCCTAGGAGCATGCGTGTAATACTTTGCTTTTATAACTCATAGATTTTTGCAATAAGTATATGAGTTCTTTTTGACTAATGTTGTGTCCATCGATTATACGCACTCTCACCCTTCCACCATTGCTAGCCTCTCTAATACCGCGCACCTTTCGCCGGTATCATACACCCACCATATACCTTCCTCAAAACAGCCACCATACCTACCTATTATGGCATTTCCATAGCCATTCCGAGATATATTACCATGCAACTTTCCACCGTTCCGTTTATTATGACACACTCCATCATTGTCATATTTCTTAGCATGATCATGTAGTTGACATAGTATTTGTGGCAAAGCCACCGTTCATAATTCTTTCATACATGTCACTCATGAGTCATTGCGTATCTCGGTACACCGCCAGAGGCATTCATATAGAGTCATATTTTGTTCAAAGTATTGAGTTGTAATTGTTGAGTTGTAATAAAATAAAAGTGTGATGATCATCATTATTAGAGCATTGTCCCAGTGAGGAAAGGATGATGGAGACTATGATTCCCCCACAAGTTGGGATGAGACTCTGGACGAAGAAAAAGAGAAATAAAAGAGGCCATAAAAAAACAGAAAAGGCCCAAATAAAAAAATGAGAGAAAAAAAGAGAAGGGGCAATGCTACTATCCTTTTACCACACTTGTGCTTCAAAGTAGCACCATGACATTCATAGTAGAGAGTCTCTCATTTCGTCACTTTCATATACTAGTGGGAATTTTTCATTATAGAACTTGGCTTGTATATTCCAATGATGGGCTTCCTCAAATTGCCCTAGGTCTTCGTGAGCAAGCGAGTTGGATGCACACCCACTGAGTTTCTTTTTGAGATTTCATATATTTATAACTCTAGTGCATCCGTTGCATGGCAATCCCTACTCACTCACATTGATATCTATTGATGGGCATCTCCATAGCCCGTTGATACGCCTAGTTGATGTGAGACTATCTTCTCCCTTTTTGTCTTCTCCACAACCACCATTCTATTCCACCTATAGTGTTATATCCATGGCTCACGCTCATGTATTGCGTGAAGATTGAAAATGTTTTGAGAATGTCAAAAGTATGAAACAATTGCTTGTCTTGTCATCGGGGTTGTGCATGATTTAAATACTTTGTGTGGTGAAGATAGAGCATAGCCAGACTATATGATTTTGTAGGGATAACTTTCTTTGGCCATGTTATTTTGAGAAGACATAATTGCTTTGTTAGTATGCTTGAAGTATTATTATTTTTATGTCAATATGAACTTTTGTCTTGAATCTTCCGGATCTGAATATTCATACCACAATTAAGAAGAATTACATTAAAATTATGCCAAGTAGCACTTCGCATCAAAAATTCTGTTTTTATCATTTACCTACTCGAGGACGAGCAGGAATTAAGCTTGGGGATGCTTGATACGTCTCCAATGTATCTATAATTTTTGATTGCTCCATGCTATATTATCTACTGTTTTAGACATTATTGGGCTTTATTATCCACTTTTATATTTTTTTTGGGACTAACCTATTAACCGGAGGTCCAGCACAAAATTGCTATTTTTTTTCCTGTTTTAGGGTTTTGAAGAAAAGGAATATCGAATGGAGTCCAAACGGAATGAAACCTTCGGGAACATGATTTTCTCAATGAACAAGATGCAGGAGACTTGGACCCTACGTCAAGACACAAAAGAGGAGGCCGCGAGG
>NC_057806.1:157044735-157071536 GCF_018294505.1 Triticum aestivum
CCCCCTGTTGCTCCACCGACGTAATCCTTCCTCCTGTATATACCTACGTACCCCCAAATGATTAGATACGGATCCAAAACCCCAATTCCACCGCCATAACTTTCTTTATCCACGAGATCCCATCTTGGGGCCTATTCCGGAGCTCTGCCAGAGGGGGCATTGATCACGGAGGGCTTCTACATCAACACAATAGCCCCTCCGATGAAGTGTGAATACTTCACCTTAGACCTACGGGTCCATAGTTATTAGCTAGATGGGTTCTTGTCTCTTTTTTGATCTCAATACAATGTTCTCCCCCTCTCTTGTGGAGAACTATTCGATGTAATCTTCTTTTTGCGGTGTGTTTGTTGAGACCGATGAATTGTGGGTTTATGATCAAGTCTATCTATGGACAATATTTGAATCTTCTCTGAATTCTTTTATGTATGATTGGTTATCTTTGCAAGTCTCTTCGAATTATCAGTTTGGTTTGGCCTACTAGATTGATCTTTTTTGCAAAGGGAGAAGTGCTTAGCTTTGGGTTCAATCTTGCGGTGTCCTTTCCCAGTGAAAGTAGGGGCAGCAAGGCACGTATTGTATTGTTGCCATCGAGGATAACAAGATGGGGTTTTCATCATATTGCATGAGTTTATCCCTCGACATCATGTCATCTTGCTTAAGCCGTTACTCTGTTTTTAACTTAATACTCTAGATGCATGCCGGATAGCGGTCGATGAGTGGAGTAATAGTAGTAGATGCAGGGAGGAGTCGGTCTACTTCTCTTAGACGTGATGCCTATATAAATGATCATGCCTAGATATTCTCATAACTATGCTCAATTCTGTCAATTGCTAAACAGTAATTTGTTCACCCACCGTAGAATACTTATGCTCTCGAGAGAAGCCACTAGTGAAACCTATCGCCCCCGGGTCTATCTTCATCATATTAATCTCCTACTACTTAGTTATTTCCTTTGCTTTTTTCCTTTGCTTTTATTTTACTTTGCATCTTTATCACAAAAATACCAAAAATATTATCGTATCATATATATCGGATCTCACTCTCGTAAGTGGCCGTGTAGGGATTGACAACCCCTTATCGCGTTGGTTGCGAGGATTTATTTGTTTTGTGCAGGTGTGAGGGACTGGCGCGTAGCCTCCTGCTGGATTGATACCTGGGTTCTAAAAAATTGAGGGAAATACTTACGCTACTTTGTTGCATCATCCCTTCCTCTTCGGGGAAAACCAACACAGTGCTCAAGAGGTAGCAGGCTTCAGCTCCCGCGCTTCTTTGCCGGCGAGTTGCCAGCCACTGGTCCAGGCGGTCTCTGGCTGCAGGTGGATGGCTGCTGCAGCAAGGCTTCATGGGTCGCGGTCGAGGTCTCCGCCACAGGCAACGCAGCCCTGGTCCGCGGCTCGCAGACATTTGCCCGCGCGCGCGGCCTAGGCCGGCGGTGCTCCCTCCACTTCAAGTACGATGGCAACACGACCCTCTATGTGAGGGTGTTTGGGGAGGATGGCCGCCGCGTCAGGTGTTGCCCCGAGGACAACGACGGCAGCGACGAGAGTGAACGCGGTCTCGCCCTCGGTGCCTGCCATGGCTCGTCCAGCTATGGTGACTCTTCTTCCGGCAATAGCTCCAGCGGCGGCGGCTACGACCAACAGCAACGCCGCCACACCCGCTTAGAAGGTGGAAGTGGGTCGTCTCGTCACTGCGCTTCAGTGAAGCGCAAGGAGGGGTCTGGCTGAGCTCAGGAGAGCGCCACGGGCCCATCCTCATGACCTTCCGCGGGTGCACGTTTTGCTTTTGTTTCATTCTTCCCTTCCTTCCTGCATTGAGAGAGAGACAAGTATGGGTCCCCACTGGGGCGTGCAACAACTATGATTGCCAAGTGGTTGTGCTATGTTTATCGCTCTTGTGTTGTGTTGCTGCGTCAACATTTTATGTATGCGCGTAGGAATAACTTAGCTTGATGTGCCTGAAGTAGTTTCTGCCTCACGAGGCGCGCGTTCCCCAATGCCTGGCGAGGCCTCCTGTGCTCGGAAGGCGTCTGGGAGCTGCAAAAATTCATTAGGAAATTCTTATTCTTCCGAATACTGGTCGCAGGCACTGCCGTCCACGACCCAGCGCTTCGCATTGCGGTTTCCGGGGGGCACGGATTGAGACGGGTGCGCCAGCTTGCGAACTCGAGCGAGGCTGCCTTGCGAAAAACAGGAAAACAAAAACGCCCACGAGGGCACCTGTCCAGCCCCCTCGCGAGGCATGCGAGGGAGAGTACGGGTCGGAAACGAGGAATCGAGGGCAGAAAAGGAGGTAAAAAGGCAATGGAACCAGGCCATCAAGGAACACCAGAAAGCAAATTCTCACTAAAAAGGGGCAAGCCAACTACGGAAAGCAAATGAAAAGCCACGTCCGACACCTAGTCTAGTCTTCTTGTCTTCTCACCAGCGCAGAGCTAAGTGCTGCCACTAAGATGTGGGCGGGAACCCCCGAGGCCCGAGGGCGGCACTCCTGAGACTCCAGGGCGTGTACAGCCCCACTCATTATTACGTGAGAGTGTGACAAGCAGAGATCTTCACAGGCACTGGGCCTTGCTTCGCAGGCGTCGGGCCTTGCTTCATGGGTAGAACTTCCAGAGGTGCTGGATGTTCCACGCGTTCAGGATGGGGATCCCTTCCTACGTCTCCAGGCGTGCGGCGCCAGGCCTAGAGACGTGGGTGACCTGAAACGGGCCCTCCAACATGGGTGAGAGCTTGTGCAACCCTTCCCTGGAGAGCACCCACCTCAGGACAAGATCACCCACCTCGAGTGTCCTGAACTCCTTGATCCAGCACCCCTCCTGAGGCTCGAGCGCTAAGAGCAGGCGCTTTCCTGAGGTCGGGCCGCAGGCGGGGGCTCCCGAGGCTGGTGGCCGGGGGAGTTCCTCCTAAGGTGGCGTCGGCTCCGCAGGCGGACGTGCTGCCGAAGGCTTGAAGAGCCGCTCCTCGAAGACGCGATGCTCTTGGGGTAGCCGATTGGATGCTCTTTTGGCGATGTCGTCGGCCTCTTTGTTGGTGCCACGAGGCACATGCTGTAGCTCGAGGCACAGGAACTTCTTCTCCATTTTGCGTACCTCCGCGCGGTATGCCTCCATGTGCTCATCCTTTGGCTGGTACACCTTGTTGGAGAAGTTGATGAGGAGCTGCGGGTCTCCTCTGATGGTGAGGCGTTTCACCCCTAGGGCCACCGCAGCCTTGAGGTCGGTGATGAGACCCTCGTACTCTATGATGTTGTTGAAGACCTTCTCGCCCCGCTGGAAGGAGAGCTGCACGGCGTAGTGAACTTTGTCCTGAGTCGACGAGATGAGCACGATTCCAGGCCCCGCGCCCTGGCGTGCGAACGCGCCATCGAAGTACATGAACAAGCCATCCGGCGCTTCACTCCCTAGAAAGAGGGATCGGTTTTCACCTGCTTCAAGTTCCGGGTATGGGTCCATTCTGCCACAAAGTCGGCGAGTGCAGCCCCCTTGATGACCCTGGTTCTGCTGAACTCCAGGTCAAATGCTTGCAGCTCGATGTTCCATTCGGCGACCCTTCCCACAGCATCGGGGCTCCCGAGCACTCGCTCCAACGGGTAAGCCGAGACGACGTTGATGGGGCGACCCTGGAAGTAGTGGCGCAGCTTGCGCGAGGCCACCAAGAGCGAGAGCAAGAGCTACTGAGGCATGGGGTATCGTGCTCTCGCATATCGAACCACTGTGCTGACGAAGTACACTGGGTGCTCGACGAGGGCGGGAGAGCTGATGGGGTTTTTTGGCTCCCGGGGGCTGAGGCGTTTCTTGTGGGTCCCTAGCTTCAGGGGCTCGATGACCAGCCGGGGCAGCCGTTGTCTCAGGGGCGCCTTGGTGTTGTGTTGCCTCATCCGGCTTGGCGGCTCCATTTGGTGGGCCCTTGACGTGGGGCTCCTCTCTGAGGGCCACCAGCGCCGCGCTAGCGGAGTGGGGTGTGGCAGACAGGTAGAGTACCAAGGGCTCGAGAGGATGAGGCGCCACCATCACCGACGGGCTGGTCAAGTATCTCTTGAGGTCTTGAAATGCCAGGTCGGTCTCGGGGGTCCTCTCGAACGGACCCCTCTTCTTCATCAGCTTGAAGAACGGCAAGGCGCGCTCCCCCAACTTGGAGATGAAGTGCCCCAGCGAAGTCACGCAGCCTGCAAGCTTCTACATCTCCTTGAGTTTTTGTGGTGGACGATTGCCTTGACTTTCTCCGGGTTGGCCTCGATCCCCCTGTCACTACTAGGAAAAGGCCTACTAGTGGCGCACCAGTTTTGCCTACTAATGGCGCACTACTGGTACGCCACTAGTACCACGCCACTAGTATTTTTTACTAATGGCGGACCTGTAGTGCGCCATTAGTATGCCTGGAGGTGCGCCATTACTATCTGACTTAGTAATGGCGCACCACATAGAAGTGCGCCATTAGTAATAATTTTTTTCAAAATTTAAAAAAATCATTTTTTTATTTTTTTCTTAATCTCGGGTCAATATGCTTAATCTCAGGTCAAATCAGCTTGAAGAACGGCAAGGCGCGCTCCCCTAACTTGGAGATGAAGTGCCCCAGCGAAGTCACGCAGCCTGCAAGCTTCTGCATCTGCTTGAGTTTTTGTGGTGGGCTCATGTCTTCGATTGCCTTGACTTTCTCCGGGTTGGCCTCGATCCCCCTGTCACTACTAGGAAAAGTCCTACTAGTGGCGCACCAGTTTTGCCTACTAATGGCGCACTACTGGTGCGCCACTAGTACCACGCCACTAGTATTTTTTACTAATGGCGCACCACTGGTGCGCCGTTAGTATACCAGATACTAATGACGGACCTGTAGTGCGCCATTAGTATGCCTAGAGGTGTGCCATTACTATCTGACTTAGTAATGGCGTACCACATAGAAGTGCGCCATTAGTAATAATTTTTTTCAATTTTTTTTTAAAAAATCATTTTTTTATTTTTTTTCTTAATCTCAGGTCAATATGCTTAATCTTAGGTCAAATCGCACTCCGTGGTCAAACTTCCCAAAAGGTCACCCATCCTCACACTACTCCAGCCCAAGCACGCTTAACTTCAGAGTTCTATCAACACCAGCTCACTTCACAGGCACTTGTTGATATATCTAGCATATCAATCCTATTAAACCTTGTTGATGTTTAGGACTTTGTTCATGTTCATGAGTGTGATGAAATTTTGAAAAAATATTTCAAACTTCCGTTCATATTACGTATCATATTTAAAAAAAATCCCAAAAAAAATCAAAACTAATTTTTTTCTGTTACTAGTGGCTCACCTAGCATACGGTGCGCCACTAGTAAGTTTGAAATTTTTTGAATTCTTTTGCCTCCAGATCTCAAAAGCCCCGTAACTTTTTTCTGTTAGGTTCTTGAGTATTTTGAAAATGTTTAACGGGCTCCCCCCATTAAATTCGGATGTAACTTTTTGAGTAGATGATTTTTCATATAGAAAACTTTTTAATCCGAGTTCGTATGCAAAAGTTATGCCCATTCTACAAATTCTAGAGAGATTTTGCAAATAAAGTCGAAATTCATATTTGTAAATTTTCCCAACAACTAGACCACATATCACATGGGAAACTTATTTTCTTTTATTTTTTTGATATTTTCATGATTTTCTTTTATTTTTTTTAAACTGAAAAGGCGGTCCACCAGGGGGGGTGCATGCGAGGGAATTTTTGGGCCAAGTTAGTAATGGCGCACCGTGGGAGTGGTGCGCACCGTGGGAAGATGTGGTGCACATGTGGGACACGAGGAAGCCCAGCAGCTTGTCGGAAGGAACACCAAACACGCACTTCTCTGGGTTGTGCCACAAGTCCACCTGGCGCAGGCTCGCGAAGGTTTCCTCCCGAGACTTCACCACAATGTCGTCGACGTAGGCCTCAACGTTTCTCCCGAGCTGCTGCCCCAAGGCGATGTGCATCAGTCGCTAGAAGGTCGCTCCTGAGTTGCGCAGTCGAATGGCATGCCGGTGTAGCAGTATACCCCGCATGGGGTCAGGAAATCCATTTTCTCCACATCTTCCACCACCATCTTGATATGGTGGTAGCCTGAGAACGCATCCAGGAAACATAGCAGATCACACTCGGCGGTGGAGTCGTCAATCTGGTTGATGTGCGACAGTGGGAATGGATCTTGAGGGCAAGCCTTGTTGAGGTTGGTGAAGTCGACACACATGCGCTCCTTCCCTCCTTTCTTCGGCATGACAACCGGGTACAACAGCCACTCTGGGTACCGGACCTCACGAATGACACCCGCTTCCTCCAGGTTGCGGGTTTCCTGAACGATTAAGGACTGCTTCTCCGTGGACTGTCGCCTCGCCCTCTGCTTCACAGGGCGCACGTTGGGGCACACCCTCAGATGATGCTCAATCACTCCTCTCGGGACCCCAACCAGCTGCTTGGGTTCTGATACGTCCATTTTGCATCATGGTTTCATATCGATATTTATTGCGTTATGGGCTGTTATTACACATTATGTCACAATACTTATGCCTATTCTCTCTTATTTACAAGGTTTACATGAAGAGGGAGAATGCCGGCAGCTGGGATTCTGGGCTGGAAAAGGAGCAAATATTAGAGACCTATTCTGCACAGCTCCAAAAGTCCTGAAACTTCACGGAAGTTATTTTCAGAATATATAACAAATACTGAGCGCAAGAAATACCAGAGGGGGCCACTCACCAGCCACAAGGGTGGGGCGCGCCCACCTGCCTCGTGGCCCCCCGATGCCCATCTTCTACTATAGGGAGTCTTTCGTTGAGGAAAAAATCATAAGCAAGCTTTCGGGACGAGACTCCGTCGCCATGAGGCAGAACCTTGGCAGAACCAATATAGGGCTCCGGCGGAGCTGTTCTGCCGGGGAAACTTCCCTTCGGGAGGGGGAAATCATCACTGTCGTCATCACCAACGCTCCTCTCATCGGGAGGGGGCCAATCTCCATCAACATCTTCACCAGCACCATCTTCTCTCAAACCCTAGTTCATCTCTTGTATCCAATTCTTGTCTCTAAGTCTGGGATTGGTACCTGTAGGTTGCTAGTAGTGTTGATTACTCCTTGTAATTGATGCTAGATGGTTTGCTTGGTGGAAGATCATATGTTTAGATCCTATATGCACATTAATACCCCTCTGATTATGAACATGAATATGCTTTGTGAGTAGTTACGTTTCTTCCCGAGGACATGGGAGAAGTCTTGCTATTAGTAGTCATGTGAATTTGGTATTCGTTTGATATTTTGATGAGATGTATGTTGTCTCTCCTCTAGTGGTGTTATGTGAATGTCGACTACATGACACTTCACCATTATTTGGGCCTAGAGGAAGGCATTGGGAAGTAATAAGTAGATTATGGGTTGCTAGAGTGACAGAAGCTTAAACCCTAGTTTATGCATTGTTTCATAAGGGGCTTATTTGGATCCATATGTTTCATGCTATGGTTAGGTTTACCTTAATACTTTTGTTGTAGTTGCAGATGTTTGCAATAGAGGTTAATCATAAGTGGGATGCTTGTCCAAGTAAGGACAGTACCCAAGCACCGGTCCACCCACATACCAAATTATCAAAGTACCGAACGCGAATCATATGAACGTGATGAAAACTAGCTTGACGATATTCCCCATGTGTCCTCGGGTGCACTTTTCTCAATATAAGAGTTTGTCCAGGCTTGTCCTTTGCTACAAAAAGGATTGGGCCACCTTGCTGCACTTTATTTACTTTTGTTACTTGTTGCTCATTACAAATTATCTTATCACAAAACTATATATTACCTATAATTTCAATGCTTGCAGAGAATTCCTTGCTGAAAAACGCTTATCATTTCCTTCTGCTCCTCATTGGATTCAACACTCTTACTTATCAAAAGGACTACGATAGATCCTCTATACTTGTGGGTCATCAAGACTCTTTTCCGGCACCGTTGCCGGGGACTGAAGCACCTTTGGTAGGTGGAGTTTAGAGGGAAAAATTTATATAGTGTGCTGAAATTTACTATGACTTGCTACTATGGAAAGTAATCCTCTGAGGGGCTTGTCTGGGGTATCTTCACCTCAACCAGTAGAGCAGAGAGTTTCTCCTGAACCTACTCAACCTACTGAACCTACAGAAAATGAAAATGTCTACTTTGAAATTCCTTCGGGTATGATAGAAAAACTGCTAGCTAATCCTTTTTCTGGAGATGGAACATTACATCCCGATGAGCACCTAATATATGTGGATGAAGTTTGTGGATTATTTAAGCTTGTAGGTATGCCCGATGATGTTATCAAGAAGAAGGTCTTCCCTTTATCTTTGGAGGGAGATGCATTGACATGGTATAGGCGATGTGATGATATGGGATCATGGAACTACAAACGATTGAAATTGGAATTTCATCAGAAGTTTTATCCTATGCATCTTGTTCATCGTGATCGTAATTATATATATAAGTCTTGGCCTAGCGAAGGAGAAAGCATCTCTCAAGCTTGGGGGAGGCTTTAATCAATGTTATATTCATGCCCCAATCATGAGCTCTCAAGAGAAACGATTATCCAAAAAATTTATGCTGGGCTTTCTAATAACAATCACACCATGCTCAATGCTTCTTGTGTTGGCTCTTTTATGATGAAGACTATTGAATTCAAATGGGATTTATTGGAGAGAATTAAATGCAACTCTGAAGATTGGGATCTCGACGAAGGGAAGGAGTCAGGTATGACACCTAAGTTTGATTGTGTTAAATCTTTTATGGATACCGATATTTTCCATAAATTTAGCACTAAATATGGACTTGACTCTGAGATAGTAGCTTCTTTCTGTGAATCTTTTACTACTCATGTTGATCTCCCTAAGGAGAAGTGGTTTAAATATCATCCTCCCATAGAAGTAAAAGTAGTTGCACCTATTAAATTTGAAGAAAAGACTATCACTTATAATGATCCTATTGTTCCTACTGCTTATGTTGAGAAACCACCTTTTCCTGTTAGGATAAAAGATCATGCTAAAGCTTCAACTGTGGTTCATAAAAGCAATATTAGAACCTATACACCTACTGAGAAAGTTAAAGTTGAACCTAATATTGCTATTGTTAAGGATCTCTTGGCTGATAATATTGATGGGCATGTTATTTATTTCTATGATGAAACTGCTAGAATTGCTAAACCTTGTGCCAAAGATAAACATAGACCTATGGTAGGCATGCCTATTATTTCTGTTAAAATAGGAGATCATTGTTATCATGGATTGTGTGATATGGGTGCTAGTGCTAGTGCAATACCTATTGACATATACAAAGAAATTATGCATGATATTGGACCTACTGAGTTAAAAGATATTGATGTCACAATTAAACTTGCCAATAGAGATACTATTTCACCAATTGGGATTGTTAGAGATGTTGAAGTCTTGTGTGGGAAAACTAAATATCCTGCTGATTTTCTTGTTCTTGGTTCCCCACAAGATAGCTTTTGTCCCATTATATTTGGTAGACCCTTCTTAAACACTGTTAATGCTATGATAGCTTTTGTCCCATTATATTTGGTAGACCCTTCTTAAACACTGTTACTATTGGTTTAGGTGATATGTCTCATGAGTTCAATTTTTCTAAATTTCATAGACAACATCGTGAAGAGGAATTGCCTAGTAAATATGAAATTATTGGTCTTGCTTCTATTGTCGTACCTCCTAGTGATCCTTTAGACCAATATTTGCTAGACCATGAAAATGATATGTTTATGAATGAAAGAAGGGAAATAGATGAGGTGTTCCTTGAACACGGACCCATTCCGAAACACAACTTGCCTGCTGAAATCTTATGTGATCCTCCTCCACCCAAGGGTGATCTCGTGTTTGAGCTTAAACCATTGCCTCATACTCTTAAATATGCTTATCTTGATGAAAAGAAGATATATCCTGTTATTATTAGAGCTAACCTTTCAGAGAAGGAGGAAAAAAAATATTGAAAACTCTGAAGAAGCATCATGCTGCTACTGGATATACTCTTGATGATCTTCAGGGCATTAGTCCCACTTTATGTCAACACAAAATAAATTTGGAAAAATATGCCAAACTAGTTATCGATCACCAACGATGGCTGAATCCTAAGATGAAAGAAGTGGTAAGAAAATAAATACTAAAGCTCCTTGAGGCAGGTATAATTTATCCCGTTGCTGATAGTTAGTGGGTAAGTCCTGTCCATTGTGTTCCTAAGAAGGGAGGTATTACTATCGTTCGTAATGATAAAGATGAATTGATTCCTCAAAGAATTATTATAGGTTATAGGATGGTAATTGATTTCCGCAAATTATATAAGGCTATTAAAAATATCATTACCCCTTACCTTATATTGATCAAATGCTAGAAAGGTTATCCAAACATACACATTTTTTCTTTCTAGATGGTTATTTTGGTTTCTCTCAAATACCTGTATCAGCTGATGATCAATCTAAGACCACTTTTACTTGCCCTTTCGGTACTTTTGCTTATAGACATATGCCTTTTGGTTTACGTAATACACTTGCTACCGTTCAAAGATGCATGATGGATATATTCTATAATTTTTGTGAAAAGATATGTGAGGTATTCATGGATGATTTCTCCGTTTATGGATCCTCTTTTGATGATTGCTTAAGGAACCTTGATCGAGTTTTGCAGAAATGTGAAGAAACTAACCTTGTCTTGAATTGGGAGAAATGCCACTGTATGGTTAATGAAGGTATTGTCTTGGGGCAGAAAATTTCTAAAAGGGGCATTGAAGTTGATAAAGCTAAAGTTGATGCTATTGAAAAGATGTCGTGTCCCAAGGACATCAAAGGTATGAGAAGTTTCCTTGGTCATGCTGGCTTTTATAGGAGGTTCAATAAGGACTTCTCAAAAATTTCTCGGCCTCTGACTAATTTATTACAAAAAGATATACCGTTCATCTTTGATGACGATTGTGTAGAAGCATTTGAAATACTTAAGAAAGCATTAATCTCTGCACCTATTGTTCAGCCACCTGATTGGAATTTACCTTTTGAAATTATGTGTGATGCTAGAGATTATGCTGTGGGTGCTGTTCTAGGGTAAAGAGTTGATAAGAAATTAAATGTTATTCAATAATCTAGTAAAACTCTAGACAATGCCCAGAGAAATTATGCTACTACCGAAAAAGATTTCTTAGCAGTTGTATTTGCTTGTGATAAGTTTAGACCTTATATTGTTGATTCTAAATTAACTATTCACACGGATCATGCTACTATTAAATATCTTATGGATAAGAAAGATGCTAAACCTGGACTTATTAGATGGGTTCTCTTGCTACAAGAATTTGTTTGCATATTATTGATAGAAAGGGAGCCAAGAACCCCGTTGCAGATAACTTGTCTAGGTTGGAAAATGTTCTTGATGACCCACTACCTATTGATGATAGCTTTCCTGATGAACAATTAAATGTCATAAATGCTTCTGATACTTCTCCATGGTATGCTGATTATGCTAATTACATTGTTGCTAAATTTATACCACCTAGTTTCACATACCAGCAAAAGAAAAAGTTTTTCTATGATTTATGACATTACTTTTGGGATGATCCACATCTTTATAAAGAAGGAGTAGATGGTATTATTAGACGTTGCGTACCTGAGCATGAAAAGGAATAGATCCTATGCAAGTGTCACTCCCAGGCTTATGGAGGACACCATGTTGGAGATAGAACTGCACATAAGGTATTGCAATCCGGTTTTTATTGGCCTACTCTCTTCAAGGATGCCCGTAAGTTTGTCTTGTCTTGTGATGAATGTCAAAGAATTGGTAATATTAGTAGACGTCAAGAAATGCCTATGAATTATTCACTTGTTGTTGAACCATTTGATGTTTGGGGCTTTGATTATATGGGACCTTTTCCTTCCTCTAATGGATATACACATATTTTAGTTGCTGTTGATTACGTTACTAAGAGGGTAGAGCTATTCCAACTGGTAGTGCTGATCATAACACCTCTATTAAGATTCTTAAAGTAGTTATTTTTCTGAGGTTTGGAGTCCCTAGATATTTAATGACTGATGGTGGTTCACATTTTATTCATGGTGCTTTCCGTATAATGCTTGCTAAGTATGATGTTAATCATAGAATTGCATCTTGAGGGAGTCCTGGATTAGGGGTATCCAGATAGCCGAATTATATCCTTTGGCCGGACTGTTGGACTATGAAGATACAAGATTGAAGACTTCGTCCTGTGTCCGGATGGGACTCTACTTGGCATGGAAGGCAAGCTAGGCAATACAGATATGTTATCTCCTCCTTTGTAACCGACCTTGTGTAACCCTAGCCACCTCCGGTGTTTATATAAACCGGAGGGTTTTAGTCCGTAGGACAACAGACAATCATACCATAGGCTAGCTTCTAGGGTTTAGCCTATCCGATCTCGTGGTAGATCAACTCTTGTATTACTCATATTATCAAGAATAATCAAGCAGGACGTAGGGTTTTACCTCCATCAAGAGGGCCCGAACCTGGGTAAAACATCGTGTCCCCTTCCTCCTGTTACCATCCGCCTTAGACACACAGTTCGGGACCCCCTACCCGAGATCCGCCGGTTTTGACACCAACACATCTCCTTGTCACCCACAGTCTAGTTGTCAAGTACAATTGAGTAATAGAGAACTCAAATTAATTTTGCAAAAGACTGTTAATAGATCTAGAAATAATTGGTCCAAGAAACTTGATGATGCATTATGGGCCTATAGAACTTCATATAAAAATCCTATGGGTATGTCTCCGTATAAAATGGTTTATGGAAAAGCATGCCACTTACCTCTCCAACTAGAACATAAGGCGTATTGGGCTATTAAAGAGCTCAACTATGATTTCAAACTTGCCGGTGAGAAGAGATTATTTGACATTAGCTCACTTGATGAACGGAGAACCCAAGCCTATGAGAATGCCAAATTGTTTAAAGAAAAAGTTAAAAGATGGCATGACAAAAGGATACAAAAGCATGAGTTTAATGTAGGTGAATATGTATTGCTATACAACTCTCGTTTAAGATTTTTTGCAGGAAAACTTCTCTCTAAATGGGAAGGTCCTTACGTTATTGAGGAGGTCTATCATTCCGATGCCATAAAAATCAACAACTTCGAAGGCACAAATCCGAAGGTGGTGAACGGTCAAAGAATCAAACATTATATCTCAGGTAACCCTATAAATGTTGAAACCAATGTTATTGAAACCGTAACCCTAGAGGAATGCATAAGGGACACTTTCCAGAATGTTTCAGACTCCGAAAAGGAATAGGTACGTGGTACGGTAAGTAAACTAACTCCAAAACAGTTCTAATGGAAATTTTTATCCGTTTTGGAATATTTAGAAAAATAGAAAAAATAAGAAGCTGTCCAGAAAGGACATGAGGGCTCCACGAGGGTGGAGGGCGTGCCCTACCCCCTGGGCGCGCCCCTACCTCGTTGGCACCTTGTGCGCTCTCCGGACTCTGTTTTCTTACACGTTACGTATTTTGGTCGGTAAAAATTCATTATATAATCTCCTGAAGGTTTTGACTCCCGTATCACGCAATTATCCTCTGTTTGTGTTTCAAGTTGTTGCTGTTGCAGATTAGAGCAAGATGTCTTCGCAAGAGTGAGTCAAGGAGAGCCGGGTGTCTCATCTGGCATCGAGATCAATGACAAACAGCAATGCTGACCACTTTGGGCCAACAACAGAGGAAGAGATGGAGGCTGATTTGAAGAGGATAGATGCCATGGAGGAGGATCAAGAAGTCACTTCTCGCTTCCGAGCTGGATTCACAATGGGGAACGACAGAGCTCGGCTATCCCAAACTCGGTTACCCCTTCCAATGTTAGATTTCTTTCTTATGAAAACATGAAAAATAGTGTCACTTGTTCTCCCGCAGCTATGCAACACCCTTGGGTGCAAGGAGCATTGGCTGTTACAGGAAAGCTTCGAAAGGAAATAATGGACCTCAAGTAGCAAGTCAATAAGCTCGAGGAGGAGAATCGTATCCTGAGGGGCATCATTGCCAAGAATATGACATCGCCATCCCCGAAAAAGGAGACATAATCACATGGGTATCGGCACTCCCCTTTGCAACTGCCAAGCTTGGGGGAGGTGCCCCGGTATCGTATCACCATCACCTTCATCTTTACCATTTTTCTTAGTTCGATCCTTTTGATAATATTTTGATCTAGTAGAATAATTTTTTTTTGATCTAGTTTTGAGTTTTGCTTTATGATCCCTCTATGTAATTGAGTCCGTGAGCTATATAATAAAGATTAGTGTTGAGTCAAGGGCTTGATTATTTTGCCATGATCTTGAGAGAATAAAAGAAAAGAGAAAAGAATAAAAAGAAATATAAGAGATCATAAGGATCTTATGGAGAGTAATGAGCTCACATATAAAGAGTATTATGAATAAAAGTTGTTGAGAGTTGACAAACATAGTTTTGGTCATCATTGCAATTAATAGGAAGTAATAAAGAAAGAGAGGTCTTCACATATAAATATACTATATTGGACATCTTTTATGATTGTGAGCACTCATTAAAATATGATATGCTAAAGAGTTGACGTTGGACAAGGAAGACAACGTAATTGGTTATGTTTTCTTACATCTAATATAAATTATATTGCCATGGATCATCCAACATGGTTGGGCTTGCCTTTCCCTCTCATGCTAGCTAAACTCATTGCACCAAGTAGAGATACTACCTGTGCTTCCAAATATCTTTAAACCCAGTTTTGCCATGAGAGTCCACCATATCTGTCTATGGACTGAGTAAGATCCTTCAAGTAAGTTGTCATCGGTGCAAGCAATAAAAATTGCTCTCTAAATATGTATGACTTATTAGTGTGGGAGAAAATAAGCTTTATACGATCTTGTGATGTGGAAGAAATAAAAGCGACGGACTGCATAATAAAGGTCCATATCACAAGTGGCAATATAAAGTGACGTTCTTTCATAGTAAGATTTTGTGCATCCGACCATAGGAGCGCATGACAACCTCTGCTTCCCTCTGTGAAGGGCCTATCTTTTACTTTTATCTCCTACCTTACATAAGAGGCATGGTGATCCTCACCTTTCCTTTTTACATTTTATCTTTTGGCAAGCACAATATGTTGGAAAGATCCTGGTATATATGGCTAATTGGATGTGATTTTTCATGAACTATTATTGTTGACATTACCCTTGAGGTAAAACATTGGGAGGCAAAACTATAAGCCCCTATCTTTCTCTGTGTCCGATTAAAACTCCATACCCATAAGTATGGCATGAGTGTTAGCAATTGTGGAAGACTATATGATAGTTGAGTATGTGGACTTGCTGAAAAGATCTTATATTGACTCTTTCCTATGTTATGATAAATTGCAATTGCTCCAATGACTGAGATTATAGTTTGTTAGTTTTCAATGAAGTTTATGATTCATACTTGAAATTGTGATTGAATTATTACTCTAGCATAAGAGATCATATGACAATAATTATATAAGCTGTTGTTCTAAGAATGATCATGATGCCCTCATGTCTGTATTTTATTTTTATCGACACCTCTATCTCTAAACATGTGGACATATTTTTCGATTTCGGCTTTCGCTTGACGACAAGCGAGGTCTAAGCTTGGGGGAGTTGATACGTCCATTTTGCATCATGCTTTTATATCGATATTTATTGCATTATGGGCGGTTATTACACATTATGTCACAATACTTCTGCCTATTCTCTCTTATTTTACAAGGTTTACATAAAGAGGGAGAATGCCGGCAGCTGGGATTCTGGGCTGGAAAAGGAGCAAATATTAGAGACCTATTCTGCACAGCTCCAAAAGTGCTGAAACTTCACGAAAGTTATTTTTAGAATATATAAAAAGTACTGAGTGCAAGAAAGTACCAGAGGGGGGTCACTCACCAGCCACGAGGGTGGGGGCACGCCCCCTGCCTCATGGGCCCCCTGGTGGCCCTCCGATGCCCATCTTCTAATATATGGAGTCTTTCATTGAGGAAAAAATCATAAGCAAGCTTTCGGGATGAGACTCCGCCGCCACGAGGCGGAACATTGGCAGAACCAATCTAGGGCTTCGGCGAAGCTGTTCTGCTAGGGAAACTTCCCTCCGGGAGGGGAAATCATCACCGTCGTCATCGCCAACGCTCCTCTCATCGGGAGGGATCCAATCTCCATCAACATCTTCACCAGCAACATCTTCTCTCAAACCCTAGTTCATCTCTTGTATCCAATTCTTGTCTCTAAGTCTGGGATTGGTACCTGTAGGTTGCTAGTAGTGTTGATTACTCCTTGTAGTTGATGCTAGTTGGTTTACTTGGTGGAAGATCATATGTTCAGATCCTATATGCACATTAATACCCCTCTGATTATGAAGATGAATATGCTTTGTGATTAGTTACGTTTGTTCCTGAGGACATGGGAGAAGACTTGCTATTAGTAGTCATGTGAATTTGGTATTCATTCGATATTTTGATGAGATGTATGTTGTCTCTCCTCTAGTGGTGTTATGTGAACGTCGACTACATGACACTTCACCATTATTTGGGCCTAGAGGAAGGCATTGGGAAGTAGTAAGTAGATGATGGGTTGCTAGAGTGACAGAAGTTTAAACCCTAGTTTATGCGTTGCTTCGTAAGGGGCTGATTTGGATCCATATGTTTCATGCTATGGTTAGGTTTACCTTAATACTTTTGTTCTAGTTGCGGATGCTTGCAATAGAGGTTAGTCATAAGTGGGATGCTTGTCCAAGTATGGACAGTACCCAAGCACCGGTCCACACACATACCTAATTATCAAAGTACCGAACGCGAATCATATGAACGTGATGAAAACTAGCTTGACGATAATCCCCACATGTCCTCGGGAGCGCTTTTCTCTATATAAGAGTTTGTCCAGGCTTGTCCTTTGCTACAAAAAGGATTAGGCCACCTTGCTGCACATTATTTACTTTTGTTACTTGTTGCTCATTACAAATTATCTTATCACAAAACTATGTATTACCTATAATTTCGGTGCTTGCAGGGAATACCTTGATGAAAAATGCTTATCATTTCCTTCTGCTCCTCGTTGGGTTCGACACTCTTACTTATCGAAAGGACTATGATAGACCCCTATACTTGTGGGTCATCATGTTCCTAGGGGAATACTTTCTTGTTCGCCCGCAAGAATTCCACCAACTCCCTTTCTTGAGCTAGGGCGAGGTCGGCGCCTGTAGTAAAGGTAGCGCCAGAGGCCCCATCTGCGTCGACCGGTATCTGCTTCGTCTTGGCTTGACCTTGAGTGAATAGCTGCTTCTTCTTGGTTGGCGCAACCCCCTTGGTCCTGGGCACGGTCTTGCCGGCCAGGAAAGTTGTCGCCGTGGCCTTGAAGGCGAGTTTGAGGGCCGCCAAGGCTTCCTTGGTGTCTCCGGCCACAGTAAGGACGCCCTTGCTCCCTGGCATCTTCATGAGGTTGTAGGTGGGATGAGTAGCCGCCATGAATTGGGCCAGCGCTGGGTACCTGAGGATGGCGTTGTACGGTAAGTCGATGCGGGCGATGTCGAAGTTGATTAGCTCGGTGCTATAGTTGTCGCGTGTGCCGAAGGTCACAGGAAGACGGATCTACCCCAGGGGGTTGGAGGAGCTACTACCGACTCTGGAGAAAGGATTGCTGGGGCAGAGCCGCTCGAGCGGTACGTGAAGGAGGTTGAAAGCCTCCGCGGAGAGCACGTAGAGGCCGGCGCCGTCGTCGATGAGGATCTTGGCAATGACTATGCTGCAGATGGTGGGCGTGCAAAGCATCGGAAGCACGCCCGAGCCGACGGTGGTGACTGGGTGATCCCCTGAGTCGAAGGTCAGGTCGGCCTTGGGCGCCGCCCAACCCGAGGGAGCCCCCTGCCGCGTGGAGGCTGCGCCGATCTGACAAAAGAACGGCTTGGTGTGACGGACCGAGGGTGGCACCTACGAGCCACCGAGGAGAGCCGCGACGACGGGGGTGCTGGTCCCCGGAAGCGCACGATGAAGAGGTCGCGCAGCTCCTCCCATGAGGCCACAGAATATTCCGGAAAATGGAGGAGCCAGGCGCGTGGCACGCCAGCGAGGGCCATTGGGAGCCAGTTGGCCATGACTTTATCATCACCCCGGCCTCCAGGATGGCCTCCTCGTACGCCAGCAGGAAGGCCGCCGGATCCGTCGCACTATCGTAACGGTGCGGCATCTCTGGCTTGAACTTGTGCGGCCACTGCACCCGCCGCAAGGCGGGGGTGAAGGCCCGGAGCCAGATGGCACTGTGGAGGGCGCCGGTCGATCCAGTCGGAGAAGCGGCGGTGTCCATGAGAGCCGGTCGGAGCGGCGAGGCCGTCGAGGGCAAGCTTCGGCACACCGCTACCTGGCACCAAATGTCAGATTTCGGGTTCCGACAAAACCCTTGAGTTCGAACACTAGGGTGCGCATGAAGATCTCTCCCCCTCTCTAGCTCACACACATCATGATCTCACGGCCTAGCTCGACGAACCCATAGAACAAGAGACACAAGAGTTTATACTGGTTCGGGCCACCGATGTGGTGTAATACCCTACTCCAGTGTGGTGTGGTGGATTTCCTCTTAGGCTTAAGATGAACAGTTACAAGGGAAGAACAACCTCCTAAGGAGAGGTGCTCTTATGCTTGGTGAGTGTGGTGGCTCTGGTGGAGTGAATCCGGTCCCCTCTCCCCATACAGTGGTGGCTAGTCCTATTTTATAGAGGCCTTGGTCCTCTTCCCAAATATTGAGCGGGGAGGGATCCCACAACAGCCAAATTCGAAGGGGGACAACTAGTACAAGTTATCCTGACAAAAGCAGTCTTCGCCTACCAAAGTCTCTGGTGGTGACGCCGTCTTGGGCTCCACGGTGACCTCCGTCCTGTCGTCCTGCTGGTCTTGGTCTCGTTGCACCGATATGGAAACCTTTGCCTGATGCCTCGGGACTCCTCGCCCGCGATTGCCTCTTCAGCACCAAAGAGAAAAGGAGGAAATTGCACGCGCTGGCGCCCGCCTGGCGCCCGCTTGGCTCCAGTCGTCATAGCTTGTGTCACATAAACCTCGCGAGGTGTCCCTTGCCTTGATCTCACAGCCCCTCGCGAGCCGGCCTGGTGAGGCCACCCCTCAGGAGGTCTTGCGTCATCCGCCTCGCTAGGCTTGGCCCCTCGCGAGGGTCTTTAGTGTTTGCTGGTGAAGATGGGTCGTACAGGCCCGCTGATGGAGCGACGTTGTGGGCCGCAGGCTGGCAAGTCTGGGGACCCCTGTTCCTAGAATGCCGACAATAGGAGGCAATCATGGGGGCACCAGAGGACAATACATCAACCTCCGGACACATGGGGGAGTAGATCCCCATCGAGACTGGCGATGAGGGCCATCTCCAATTCAGCCCCCAGCCGAACACGATACCGGAGACCTATACGGCAACGGCATCCGGCAGGCAGCCTCCTTCAAAGGAAGGAGGTGCGCCAATTCCACCTGTGACCTCTGTCCATCCAGAGGCACCGGATACTCTATTGGAAGCGCTGCGAAGTGCTTCCTTTGTTGAGGAACACCGTGCACTTATGAGTATGGTCGTTGAGAGGGTTCAGTATGTCAAGAGCGGATTGACCAAAACCTGCACAAGCATTCTAACAGGCTTTGAGGTAAGCAATGCAAATATATAAAAGGAATTTCATAGTATAGACAGTAGCCCCTGAGATTCTGTCTAGTGTTCGGAAAGAAAAGCCGGATAGAGGATCAAGTAATTTTCGCACGAGACTAACTAAATATGTTGTGTGTGAATAAGCAGGCGTCGTTGCTGGCTGCAACCTCTCATGCTGCTGAGGTCTCCAGACTAAAGTAGAGTCTGGAGAAGGCCGAGGGAGAACTTGGCCGTGTAAAAACCAGCTAGAAGATAAACAAGGTGTGCAATGTCCTTGTGTATATCCGGAAAGGATGGATGATTTGTACTGACCCTAGTGCCATGATATTTATTATTAGGGGCGGAGATCGAGGTGGAGGCCCTCAAGAATGCACTGGCTGAGGCCGAGGAGAGAGTGGCGAAGGAACAACCCGCTCATGAGAAACACGAGGCCAAGGTTGGCAAGGTCCAGCAGGAGCTCCAGGACGCTGTGTAGAAATGCGAGTCCTTGGAGCACCAAGTTGCGGATCAAGATTCCGAACTTCCCAAGGCCCACCAAAGTGCAGAAGATGCCTGGGCCAAAGCCCAAGGCACCCTCCAGGAGATCCAAGAGGCCAGAAAAATCGCAGCTGGTAAGGCCTTTATTATGCAGAGCAAGTATGTGAAGAAAGGGTTCCTCTTGCTGACCGGATTTGGAGCTCTCCAGGGGCGTTTGCGGATCTGCCGCATAGTGTTGGCGATGCTGCGGAGTTCTTCCGAGCCGAAGAGGGGAGCTAGACGGTGAAGCTATTTTGGTCGCAATACCAGCTGGTCGAACTGCATAGGGTGGCCGAACTAGCCATGAAAGATTTGATAATCCGGCTATGGCCTGCCGAAGTCATACCCAACAGCTACTTCGGGCTCATGAAGCGGCTAGTCAATGCCTGCCCCCGTATGGACATCATCAAGCGGTCAGTCTGCATCGAGGGTGCGCAGATGGCCTTCGCCCGTGTCAACATATAGTGGGCAAAGATGGACGTCGTTAATCTCGTGACCGAGGGACTGCCCGTTGGCAAGGAGCACCGCATGTCGGAGCGCTATTTTGATGATATCCTCAAGGGATCCCGCATTGTAGAGGGCCAGTGCTCAAAAGTCATTATCTTTGAATGAGTTCCTTCGTGTTATCCCACCCTATATGATGAAAACAAGACTGGTGTGTAATATAATGCTTGCTGTTTATTATTCAAAATTTTACCTCCTGTGCAACCGTTTTAATAAGTCTGAGAGTTGGCCAGTCGTCAGCTTCAGCCCACACGTAGGTAGTACGGGAGTGTTCCGGATGAATCTAAAACACTCTTTATCCAAAGGTTTGGTCCTTGAAGGAGGTGTTTAGTGCAACGAACCAGGGAATCGGACTATGTGGCTTTATCACCCTCACTTAGCCATAGGAGTTTGACAATAGAATTTTAGGCTCAACCCCTAGTATTCGTGAGTACAAACTAGGGTGCTGTAAACACCTGATCAGGTAAAGACTGACTCGTTGCATAATGTGGAAAAAATCGGAAAATATTTCTAACCTCCGAACAGATGACCGGCTCACGCCGCATCATAACAGTCAGTTTTCGAGTTTCTCTACTGAGGTGATCATCCTGATAAACCAGGACACAATCGCAGCAGTTCTCCCATTACTACCCTAGCCGATAGAGCGGAACGTAAGGTAGTAAGCACAGGATCCAGGCAACCCAACTATTGACCAAAGACATGATTCGGAGCCAATGCATATAATGCTGAAATTCGGGGTGCCAAACTGTACTATACAAGTATTCGGACTTTATTGCCATAGAGTGGAGCGTAGTAAAGCTCCTGATGATTTAAGGTGTACCAAAGTGTACGAGTGCAATTGATAAGATTATCAAGAAACAATGAAGTAGCAACCTAGTGCCACAAAAGTTGGGCCGCAAAATATTTCCATTATAGTTTGATTAATACGTCAAACCGTATTTCGTAAAAATAGTGCGATAAGCAACAGTGGTTATTTAACATGCCAATACCAAGGAGGAGCTGTGTACGGGTCCTGAAAGCAGGTAGAATGATCATTGAGAAGAACATCTAGAGATTCCACCACACGTCTGTGCTACTTGCCACCTTGGTATATCCATCCTTCGAAATGACTGAGTATGAGGCTGTCGAGAGTGGCCTGCGGAAAAGAAACCTGAAAAGGATAAAAAGAAAAGTAAAAGATGTGTGTCCAAAGAAGGTCGAGCCATATTGTGGACCACGGTCTGGTTATGCCTCTGTCTCCACCGATGGTATTTTTAGTGCGTAGTTATGTACCTGCGGTACGTATGCCGCCACTTGGTCGGGACTGAGACGGAGGTCGAATTGCTAATCAAGCTCCTGGCGAGCTGGACTGTCCTGCCGCAGAGTAGTCCGGACTCATTTGACAGTGTCCGGGAGTATGGCCGTCGAATTAAGGTTCTGCTTTTGAAGGCCGCTCTGTACCTCTGCTGCCAGGGCAGTGGTGTGCTCCTCAGTGCGGAGGGAGCAATCCGTGTTTCCATTGACTGTTATGACGCTGCGTGGTCCGGGCGTCTTGAGCTTGAGATAAGCATAGTGCGGCACCGCATTGAATCAGGAAAACGCGCTTCGTTCGAGCAATGCGTGATAGCCACTATGGAAGGGGACGATATCGAAGATTAACTCTTCGCTTCAGAAGTTGTCCGGAGATCCGGAGATGACCTTGAATGTGATTGAGCCCGAGTAGCGGGCCTCTACACCTGGTATAACTCCTTTAAAGATAGTTTTGGTGGGCTTGATCCTTGATGGATCGATGCATATTTTGCACACTATATCCTGATAAAGCAGGTTGAGGCTGATGCCACTGTCCATGAGGACTCGTGTGAGGTGGAATCCATCAATTATTGGGTCGAGGACTAGTGTTGCTGACCTGCCATGAAGGATACTGGTCGGATGGTCCCTGCGATCAAAGGTGATCGGGCATGACGCCCATGGGTTGAATTTTGTGGCGACTGGCTCTATCGCATAGACGTCCCTGAGCACGCTTGCGCTCCCTCTTTGGGATATGTGTAGCGTATATCATGTTCATCATTTTTATTTGAGGGGGAAACTTCTTCTGTCCCCCTGTGTTCGGTGGACGGGGCTCCTCGTCGTCATTCTCGCTTTGCGACCCCTTCTCCTTGTCTTCGGCTTTTAACTTGTCGGCCTGTTTGAAGACCCAGCAACTCTGATGAGTGTGATTGGTTGGTTTATCAGGGGTGCCATGGATCTGACATGGACGATCGAGTATGTGGTCCAGGCTAGAAGGGCCTTGATTATTTCTTTTATATGGCTTCTTCCGCCGACCAGACTTGGAGCCACTGAATCCAGCGTTGACCGCCGTGTCATTGGTATTGTCACCATTGTTTCGACGCTTGTGCCTGTTGCGCCGGGGCTTGCTGTTGCTATTTATGGCTTCTAAAGTGCCAAGTTCACTTGCATTGTTATTGCTATGGGCTAGCCAGCTATCTTCGCCCGCGCAAAAGCGGGTCATAAGCACCGTGAGGGCTGCCATGGACTTCGGCTTTTCTTGGCCGAGGTGTCGGGCAAACCATTCGTCTCGGATACTGTGTTTAAAGGCCGCTAGGGCTTCAACATCCGGACAGTCAACGATCTGGTTCTTTTTGGTTAAGAACCTAGTCCAAAATTTCCAGGATGACTCTCCGGGCTGTTGAATTATGTGACTTAAGTCGTCGACATCCGGAGGTCAAACATATATACCTTGGAAGTTGTCAAGGAAGGCTTCTTCCAAGTCCTCCCAGCTGCCAATGGAGTTTTCAGGCAGGCTGTTCAGCCAGTGTCGAGCTGGCCCCTTGAGTTTTAGGGGGAGGTATTTGATGGCATGAAGATCATCGCCGCGGGCCATATGAATTTGGAGAATAAAGTCTTCAATCCATACCGCGGGATTTGTTGTTCCATCATATGATTCGATATTCACGGGTTTCAACCCTTCTAGGAATTCATGTTCCATTAGTTCATCAGTGAAGCAGAGGGGTGTGTGGCGCCTCTATATCGGGCCAGATCGTGACGTAGTTCGGATGGAGTTCGTGTGCGATTTTTGTCTCGGACGTGATTGTGCTTGCCATGTCCGGCTTGATAGCCGTCGTCATGCGGCGGGGCATGCCCCCGTGATCCATAGATTGATCTGGCTGGACTTGCTTTGTTCTTCAGGTCCTGCCGCAGGTCATACGTGTATCCCTGAGCAACTTTATCTCTGCCTTTACATCGAGGTAGGGTGGGCCGATGTTCGGCTTGAGCTGCTGTTTTGTCCTGGCCACGTGGTGGTCGATCAGCTGCATGACACGCTGATGGTACGGGCTCAAGTGCTTCATCATCGAATTCAGGTAGCAGTTTACGCTTCGGGTAACTTTTGGTTGGGCGCTCGAGGCCGTATTCTTCTGCTGCTAGGACATCAGTCCATCTATCGTTGAGCAGATCTTGATCAGCTTGAAGCTGCTGCTACTGCTTCTTTTTCAGGCTCCTTGCAGTGTCTATTAGCCGTTGCTTAAAGCGTTCCTGCTCGAGAGGTTCCTCAGGCATGATAATGTCTTTGTCGCCGAGGCTCACCTCATCCTCGGAGGGTGGAAGATAATTATTGTCCTCCGAGTCTTCATTTGCAGCCTATTCATCAGGGCTAACTTGCCCATCCTCCCGACCGTCTTGTTCGGATTTTTGCTCGACGGGGTTTTCTTGATCTTCGGCATCATCCAGGGTGTTGTTATCTCTCGTGCTGGTATTGCTATCTTTGCTGCGGCATGATTTAGATCAGCGTCGTCGGCGCTTATGTTGTATCTTGGGAGGTTTATCCTCTACTGGGTTTTTCTCTTTATCATTGTCACCCTCCTTGCATGCATCCACCATGTACACGTCATACGAAGAGGTGGCCGTCCAGCATCCGGTAAACGGCGGGTTGTCGGCTTGCTCCTCTCCGGCATCGTCGTCCATACCATAGATGTCTTCGGAGCCGTAATCGAGCATGTCAGTTAAGTCCTCTACTGTGGCAATGAAGTGGGTGGTGGGTGGGACATAAAATTCCATGCTCTTGGCCCCTAGTCTGGGCTGGGCGTAGTTCGGACGTTGCTCCTCCGTAATTACGAGGGATTGCATCAGGTCCAGAGTCTCGCTTAAAGGCGAGGTTTGTTGAGGGAGAAGAGAACTCGTGGAGTACGGCGGGAATGGAATTCCTTGGCCGAGCTCAAACGATGGTGAGTCCGAGAGTTCGGAGCCGTCGTCTGGGGAAGAGTCCGGCTTGGCGATGGATGCCGGTGACGTTGTTTCCTCCGGATCTCCTGTACTAGGCTTAGTGGCCACAAATAGTCCGGCGGGTTTAGAAATCCCGTCTTCGGTACTGGTGAGGCGCTCCGGCTCTAAGGCCAGAGCGGAGGTTGGGGTCGTGAATCCTTTGAAGATCAAGTCTCCTCGGATATCAGTGACATAGTCCAGGTTTCCAAAACTAATCTGGTGACCCGGGGCATAACTGTCGATCTGCTCCAGATGGCTAAGCGAGTTGGCCCGTAGTGCGACGCCGCCGAATACGAAGATATGGCCGGGGAGGAAAACCTCCCCTAGGGAAAAATCATTGCATATGATGGATGAAGCCATCGAACCTTCTGACGGCGACATAGTGGAACTCTCAATGAAAGCAGCAATGTCGATGTCAAAACCGGTGGATCTCAGGTAGGGTGTCCCGAACTGTGCGTCTGAGGTTGATGGTAACAGGAGACAAGGGACACGAAGTTTTACCCAGGTCCGGGCCCTCTTGATGGAGGTAATACCTATGTCCTTCTTGATTAATATTGATGAGTATGGGGGTTACAATAGTTGATCTACCATGATATTCTAATGGCTAAAACCCTACAAGTCTAGTTTATATGATTATGATTGCCTCTACAGACTAAACCCTCAGGTTTATATAGACACCGGAGGGGGCTAGGGTTGTACAAAATCAGTTATAGAGAAAGGAATCTTCATATACGAACGCTAGGCTTGCCATCCATGCCAAGGAGAGTCACATCCGGACACGGGAGAAAGTCTTCCGTCTCGTATCTTCATAGCCCATCAGTCCGCCCCATGTCCAACAGGTCGGACGCCCGAGGACCCCTTAATCTAGGACTCCCTCAAGCTACACCTGTTATGTTGCCTGTTCCGAGAACTCCTCTATTTGTTACTCATCATGTCTTGGAGGACCAAGTATGAGCTGCCAAGGAGGCCATGATCCAGGTAGGGGGTCCCGAACTATGCGACTAAGGTTGATGGTAACAGGAGACATGGGACACGAAGTTTTACCCAGGTTCGGGCCCTCTCGATGGAGGTAATACCCTATGTCCTGCTTGATTGATATTTATCTGTATGAGGATTACAAGAGTTGATCTACCACGAGATCGTAATGGCTAAAACCCTAGAATTCTAGCCTGTTAGATTATGATTGCCTCTACGGACTAAACCTTCTTGTTTATATAGACACCGGAGGGCACTAGGGTTATACAAAATCGGTTACAGAGAAAGGAATTTTCATATCCGAACGCCAAGCTTACCATCGACGCCAAGGAGAGTCCCATCCGGACATGGGTGAGAGAATCTTTAGTCTTGTATCTTCATGGCCCAACAGTCCAGCCCATGTCCAACAGGCCAGACACCCGAGGGCCCCTTAGTCCAGGACTCCCTCACCCAGTTCAGCACTCGAAGATAAAGCACATCCAAATTCATCATCGTTTTCTTCATGATCATGTGTTGTAGGGCGACATTTCTATCGAGCATGTGAATACTGAAGAACATCTAGCCGATATCTTCACAAAGCCCTTGGATGAGAAGAGATTTTGCAAGTTGCGGTGCGAGCTAAATATCTTAGAATCTTCGAATGTTCTTTGAGAAGGACACACATCCTAACACTTATGCAAATGGATGACTTAGATGTGCATCACACGAAGTAACATTTTTCTTCAATCAATGAAGACTAACCCTCTAAGTGTGAAGTAATTAACAAATAATTTGATTCTCAAAGCCCTACAACAATTGTACGCAGTGTCTGAAATCATCATTCTTATATGGTGGGTCACGCCACCAACAAAAGTTGAAAATCTTCAATTTGAGTTTTTCTTTAGGTTTTTTGAAATTCCTCAGTTTTTCCAATTCTTCAACTTTGCAAGTCTTCACTGTTTCCGACTGTGTTCTT
>NC_057806.1:157071825-157080161 GCF_018294505.1 Triticum aestivum
AAAAAGTTATATGCATATTGATTCAATATGCAAAATTTGGTATAAAAAATAAAAATATAGGTTATAAGACCAGAAAAATCACATTTTATGTATGTTTTACACTATTTTTACATTCCTAATTTTATGTAACATAAAATATTGTTTACGGCGAGTACATATTTTCTTACGTTCTCTTTTTATGTACGAAATAAGACAAAATTTACGAAACGTAAAAATACGGTGCATTGATGTCAAAATAGAGAGGGGGTGAAGAATAAATATTCCTCACCTAAGGTGACGAATATATTTGAGTTTTCAGTCCTCTAGAACATTCACTTATTGCTAATTTTTCAAGTTGACTTTTCTGCTAAATGAATGTGATCGGATCCTTCCCCCTCTATGCTAAACTCAACCCAGTCTATTCACAAATTCTTCATGTGCGTTCTATTTGAAACATGTTCAAAATCTTCACTGTGTCCTTGTTAGCTGAAGAATTTGTGAACGAAACATTAAAATTTTCATATCTCAATTTTCGGTTTCTGCCACTGAAACCATTCTGCAACATACGATAAGATTAAAATACTCACCCCCTGATCTAACACGATCTCCACTTCTCAGTACGTGAGTGACACATGTCGCTAGGATGAGAATGGTCAGGGGCACGTTCGTCCATTTTCCTTGGACGAACTGTTTTTCACCTCGGCTATAAATACCCCTCACCTTCCTCTTACCCCATTTACCAAGCTCGACCTCACTCCCCTTGCTCGAGCTCTCTGACCTAGCGCTGCTACTGCCTTTCCTCGTCATCAGTGAGGAAGAGCTTCACTGCCTCGACCTTGTCGCAGTCGTACTCATGCCGGCCACGGAAATCTTCACTCTGCAGCCGCCGTAGATGTCTTCCGCTGGCAAGTTAGGGCATGGAAGATCTGAACGGATGAACTTCTCAACTTCTTCTCTCAGTTCATTGTGTTCTTTGTCAAGGGTAAATAAAATCTATTTTTACTACCCTTGTTGATTCCGATGATTTCCACAAAATCTTCAAAAGGTGTTTATTATTCAAATTCCACACTCTTAAACACCACAGTTGCATCTGTTCTTGATTTGTTTCTCTAAGCAACATTTTTATTCAAGATTCCTCAATTGTGTGGATTTTCAATCTATAAAAATCTTGAACCTAAGTCAAAGACCGCGTAGTGAAATTCCTCAAGACGCTGCTGGTAAAATTCCTCAAACTTGATTCTTTTGCAAAAACTTCTGACAACGCATATGACCTCTTCAAATTCTTTGCACATATACTCAGTTCACAAGTACACATGTCCGCTTCTGAATCTCTAGGTTCTCATCAACTTAACTCATTTGTATCGTTCCTCGAAGACAAATTGCATACTTCGTTAGAAAACTCAATTGTTCAAAATCCTTAGTTGAAGAAAATGGTTGATGGCAAAAGACCTCGTAAGGGAGGAAAGAGACTAGAAGCAAACACTTCTTTTGAAATTCCTGATGACATTTGTGAGGAATATTGCGCTCCTGATGAAGCCAAACATGGCAAGAAGAACAAAAATCAGCGCAAGGTGCGCGCACAACGGATTGAGAGGAGATGGGCCAAAGAATGGAAGGAGTACAGATATGTGACTCCGAAGTACATGAAGAAATTCGCAGTACACCCTCCATGCCCAAGACCTCCATTAACACCAGTTCAAGTTGTTGATCCCTCTAGAATCAGAATAGGTGAGCAATTTCCCAAGGAGTGGGAAAAGCGGCAAGCCAAGTTGGCCAAAATGGCCAAAGAAGCAGTGAAAAAATTCAATGAAGATTCTGCTATGGTCGCTGGTGAGGCCTCTGCTAGCAAGCCCAAGAAGGCTATGCCCAAGAAGCCTGCACACAAGCCTAGTTCCTCAGCTGCAATGCCCTCACGACCAAGTTCCTCAAAGCCCTCACGGCCAGTGCCTCACGCCACTTCGTCAAAAGCAGCCCCAGCCCCCTCTACAAAATCCTCAGCGACTGCTGCAAAGTTCTGGGCTCCTGCACACCTCGCCTCTTGCAAAAGGACCGCTGGGATATCAATTGCTTCAGGAGCATCTGCAAGTTCTTCAGCTCCTCCACAATTTTCAACAGATCCCACCTTGCCAAAGAAAACGGCCACTGCTAGACGAGGCACAAGACCAAGTCCTCACAAGAAGCAGGTTGCCTTCCAAGTGCCGTCAAGTGAAGACAAAGCTGATGACGAGGAATTGGCTGAAATCATCAAAGATAGACAGCAAAGGGCCGCTAGAGCCAAAGGCAGTAATGTGCAAGTGATGCTGGATCCCAAGTTGATCCTCGATTTCATTGATCTCTGGCACAAGGACCCTAACACTCATATGCATGATTTCAATCTCACACTGGTCCAAAGTCATATGTTCAATGCCTTTGTTGGCGAAGAAAATTGGAAGTTTGAAAAGGCCAGACAACTAAAGAAAGCTCGGTACAAGAAGGAGCGTTTTCTGAAGAAGAATGTTGTCAAAATGACGAGTGATGAACTTGTGACCATGCAAACTAAGATCAAAGCACTCAGTGATGAATTTGACGCATACCGTGTGGATTGGCTGGGAGCCAAAGTCAGATTCGTCAAAATGGCGAAGGGATTTATCTCGAATGTTGTAGCTTCATCGCAACATGAAATTCCTCAGGCTGAAGCATCTGCTCAGCCTACTGAAGAACATGCAAGCACAGCTGATGAAAACCAGGCTGTTGATGATTCTGAAAGCGCCAGGGCTGATGAAGAAATTCTAGCCACTGAAGAAACTGCCAGGGAAACCTCTATTGTTGCGTCTGAAGAACAAGCCAGGACAGTTGAACCATCTGCTACCACGCCTGAGGAAACTGAACATGCCAGGGCAACTGCATCATTTGCACCTAAAGAAATTGCACCAACTTCATCTGCTCCTCCTACATAGATGACAAGCATCAACATTCCGTCTGCATCAGAAGCGAAGAAAACCAAAGCTGCGGAGCAAGCAACAGTGAAGAAAAGGAAAGTATCTGCATCCTAAGAGTCTTTAGTTCCAAAGAAAGTGAAGACTTTGACGAGCTCCTATGCAAACCCAATAGATGATGTTCCAATATCAAGCATGCCATCAAAGGAGATTGTTCCCTTTGGTGAGGAATATGTTATTCCTAATGAATCAGATGAAGAAAATCCTTCTACTGCTACGTCAAAGCAGTTGGATGAAGAAATTGAAGTGGATAACATCCCTTCAACTCCTCTAGTATCATCGCCCATGCCTTAGTTCACAGCTGAAGAGGCAGGCGTAGAAGAAATTGATGAAGAAGATGATGATGCGGATATTGGGTCTACAACTCCGATTATGAATGATGACTATTGGGAAAGTCATCACCCCAATTCACCACTTTTCACCCCTCTGCAACAGATTCCTCAGTCCCCTGTCCAAACTGAAGAAATTCATACGGGTTCTGATGGATGTCAAGCTTCACTTCCTTATGTTCCAGAAGAAGTTCCAGCCACTAGTGCTAATGAAATGGAGGCCAATGCTGCTACTGATGACACTGCTCCTGAAATTCCCTAGCCTATGGCTCCAGACGCTATGCTTCCAGAGGGAAGACATCAACTGCAAATCTTCAGCCCAAGCCACAGAATCCTCACAACAAGAAGCAGAAGTTCAAGGCAGAAGACTTCTTTGCTGAGCATATTTTCTTCACTGGATACAATCCTTATGACGCTGCTTGATTTCGTCGCAAGCATTTTTGGACTGCTAGCCAGATGAACTTCTATTCCTCGCTGCTATTTGATAAGGACAAGATATTTGACCATGAGAAAATTCCTCATGTGGATATCGAGTCTCTACCATGCTTCACCCCAGTCCTTAGTGTTATTCATGATGCTGGGCTACTCAACTTCTACAACGACATCTGCGATTGGAATGAAGAACTCATTCTTCAATTCTTTGCCACACTGCACATTACTGGAAACATTGAAGATGTCAATTCATGGGTACCAGACTAGATGACTGAAAACACTTACTATAAAGCTTGGCCTCTGAATTGCTTCGTGCTGTCCTAGTCAGTCCTCCCACTGAAGGTGCAAGGCGCATCTATTATGAACCTGAACTTTCAAATCATCGAATGCAAGTGGTGATGAAGCCTTTGAAGCCATGCCAAGGTCCAAGAACCACGTTTCTAGTGAAGGAACTGCTCTATGTGCCAAGGACGATCTACAGAATATTGACCAAAACACTCTGTCCAATCAAGGGCCACAACTCTAATGATGAAGAAGTTGTTGGCATCATGAAGAATCTGCTATTCAATATCATCTGTGGTATTCCTATCAACTACCATGATTTCTTCATGAGGACTTTGGCCAATGTAGCTCTGTCACTGTTTGAATTGAAGCCTACGCTCCATGGATTATGAGATTCATAAGATCAAGGTCTTCAATCAACTATAAGGTGGACTATCAAAATCATCACAGCTACTTGCCGCCAATTGAAGTCTTCAAACAGACCATTTCCTCAGCTGATGAGAAGGGCAAGGCTGTTGTCATTGATGAAGGAACTCGTCCATTGGATGGACAATTTCGCAAAGCTGCATCACATTCCACCAATGACGACTCTGCAACACATGATACTACCCAAATGCTTCAAAGTAATATCCTCAAGCCACTGCTCCATGTGTGATGACTGATCGTGAGCTTCTCCTCAGTCTTCATCAAAAGGTTGACCGCAACCACAAGTGGGTCAAGCATCAGTTTGGTTCAATTCTTCAGAATATGATGATCACGCAAAACGCTGTGAAGAAGAACCACTACTACTTGCATGAAGTTTTTGACTGCACTTGGGCTGTATTGTCTCACCTCTACTGTGATGAATATCTCAAACAGATGGGCTTCCAACTGGACTTTGACTGGTCTCAGCCACCTTCGAAGAAATTCAAGAAGGTCAAAGTTACTCACTTGGTTGCTAGTTCATATTACTCATCGCACGAGATGGATGAAGCCGGAGACTTGAATGACACTGTGGCAGGCCCTACTCCAACGAACGACCCCAACAATGTTGGTGCTCCTCCATCGACTTCGTGATGATATTCTTCAGGGGTGTTAGTCCTCACTTTTCGTCCCTTTTGGTCATTCGATGACAAAGGGGGAGAAATTTGAGTTAGTCTTCAAGCGGGTATCTATATATGGGCGTTTTTTTGTTAATTTACAACTCTCGCTCTTCTGAAGTGTTTGTTGACCGAGTTGTAAACTTATGTCCTATGGTGATCTGATACTTTTGCTCTGCTTTCTGCATTCTATTTCCTCAATACCTTAATGCACACATGCTGAATTTTAAATGCGTATATGAATTACAAGATATAGGGGGAGATCTCCATGATTCTACTCAATAATGTGCACTTGCTATTCAAGGCAAATTCCTCAAATATGCACATCTTCAGGGGGAGTTGTTCTATATCTTGCAATCAAATTCCTCAATATCAGTATTTACACTTCATATGCTTATCCCCGTTGAACACTTAACCTATATTGTCATCAATCACCAAAAGGGGGAGATTGTAAGTGCATCTAGTGCCCCTTAGTGATTTTGGTGTATTGAAGACTTATAGGTTAAGGGACTAATGTGTTTGTGAGTGTACACTGGTCTATAAGTCTATGAGGAGTTTGATATTTACGATGAAAGACGACCCCTAAAAATGAATGGCTTCAGCTGAAGACTTTGGTTTTCTTGAAGACTTTGAAAGTGAAGAAATTGGTGTGACTGTGAAGACTTGATATTCATGCGAGGAATATGAAGCGTGAAGACTTCTATTTTCATTGTTTCGTTTTCTCCTTCTTGAGTCATAGGAAACATCATACTGCTAAAGGGGGTCAAGGTAAACAAAGGAAAAGTTTCCAATTGATGCTCATCTCAAAATCCTACACCTACCCAATCCTTTTGAGTGAAGCCATTGCAAATCTCATAATAGTTCAGTCAATTTCTTCAGTGATAGAGATGAAGATCTTCTGGTCTCTGAGGAATTTTTTCTGAGTGAGGAGTTAGGAACTCGCCAGTGCAGATTCCCTACAAGTGAGGATCATGATAGCCCTGACGAATTTGATACTCAAATATCCCAACCATTGCTGTGCTAAGCGCCAACTGTCCCAAAATATCTACCCACCTAACGGTGATATCATTGAAGGGCATTGATGTCTTATCATGTCGGGATCCTCGCTAGGCTATAAATAGCCGCCCCCTACAACCACAAGTTGGTTGGCTGCTGAGAGAGAAACTAATACTTGTCATTGAGATTATTCGATCCTCTGAGGACTTTGAGCGAAAATCATTAAGTGAGGAAAAACCCAAACCCAAACACCTACAACCCCAAAGTGATTGAGCATCACTGAAGAGATTGTTCTTATGTGGAACCGACGCTTGTTACCTTTGAGGACTGTGCATCCTCTAGGCGGTTAGGAGTCATGGTCTAGAGCATCCAAGAGGAAATTGTGGATTGCTGAGTGACCGAGTCTGTGAAGGTTGGGAAGTCACCTGAAGACTTACCACGAGTACTTGGGCGAGGTCTGTGTGACCTTGGCTCAAAGAGAATACGGTAAGGACTGTGTGTCCTCAGGTTTAAATATCTAGCCGCTCCAACCAGACATACGACTGTCACAGCAGTTGGAACTGGTCTACCAAATCATCGTCTTCACCAAGCTACTGGTTATATTTCCCAAACCCTTTCATTTCCTCATTCTTGTGTTGAAGTACTTTATCGTTACTTTCTATATTGAAAACACACATCACCCCTTCCCAACGTACATCATTTTGGGCCGCATGCAGGAGGTGTTGGTTTTGTGGTCCCTCTCATGCGATTTTTATGATGGTTCAATCTATTGGCCCAAGCGGTTTATCAATAACAACAACAGTCGTTTGACCAAACCATAGATTCATTAGTCCGTCTTCTGGTAGTTCATGGCGACATGCATGTATGACCATAGTATCGATCATTACGTGCATCCACCCCGATGACACAAAGTGGGAGGTGGTGGGCCAAGCATCCTAGCTAGGTAGACCAGCTAGCTAGAAATAAAAAACAAACTACCTGCCTTGAGCGTTGCAAAAATCGGCGGTTCCGTGCCACTTTTCCTTATTATCATACACACATATTGTCCTAGTGAGAGGACTTAGTCGCGACGCCAACGCATCTACGCAGTAGCTTGAAGGGGTTGATCGGAATCGAGAGACGCAACATGCAAGACAAGGATTTAGATAGCTTCAGGCCCCGAAAACATCATCTGGTAATAGCCACTACAAAAAAGACACATCTGTGACATTTTGGGCCGAACAATTTTTTTTCTGTCATACATATGACACTTCTATGACGATAATTGTGACAAAACCCGGTATCATCATAGATGTGGTGGGCTCCTACTTCTATGAAAAAAAATCATGGCAGAAAATGGGCTTTTCATCCTGGGCGGGCCGAGGACGCAGCTGCATGACATTCTTTGGGCCGTCCATGACGGAAAAACCATGGTAGAAGCGAGGGGGAGGAAAATTTCAGGGAGTTCCCGGTTACGGTGGGAGGTCGGGGGCCGAGTGATGCACGTTTCTCTCGTACACGTACACGCGTGTGTGCGAGGTGTTGGTTCTAACTGAACCCGAGCGAGGCGTTGGGCTCTAACTGAACCCGAGCGATTGCACTGCAGGCTACGCGTTACTGAACCTGAGCGATCAATCGATGGCTGTTAACTGAACCCGATCGAGCAATTCCTTCGCTACTGCTGCTAACTGAAGCCGATCGATGCTGCCTCTGGGATGAACAGTGAGTGTTGCAGGGGGGTTTGGATGAACAGTGAGCGGTGGCGTTGCCTCTGGATGAACAGGACCTCGTGGTGTGGTGGACTGCTGGATGAAATGTAGACGGTGGAGGGGTGGTTGCACAGGACTCCGTGGTGTGGAGGGCTGGATGAACAGTAGACGGTGGAGGGGTGCCCGTGGAGGGGTGGTTGAACAGTAGCCGGTGGAGTAGCACGCGATGGAGGCTGGATGAACAGGAGCCCGTGGAGGCTGGAGGAGGTCGACGGTAGCCCGTGGAGGCTGGAGGAGGTCGACGGTGGAGATGAACAGTATCCCGTGGAGTCCCGTTTTGCAGTACGCCACACCCCTCCCGAGCGCTCCAACAAAAGTCCGTTTTGTCCGTTTTGCGGTACGCCACACCCCTCCCGATCAACAGGACCCCCGTTTCGACCGTAGGAGGTTCGTTTCCTCCGTTTTGCGGTACGCCAGACCCCTCCCGATCAAGGGGACCCCGTTCCAAATGTAGGAGGTCCGTTTCCTCCGTTGTGTGGTACGCCAGGCCTCGTTTCCATCGCCTGTTCCGTCCAA
>NC_057806.1:157080722-157129298 GCF_018294505.1 Triticum aestivum
GGAGGAGGTCGACGGTGGAGATGAACAGTATCCCGTGGAGTCCCGTTTTGCAGTACGCCACACCCCTCCCGAGCGCTCCAACAAAAGTCCGTTTTGTCCGTTTTGCGGTACGCCACACCCCTCCCGATCAACAGGACCCCCGTTTCGACCGTAGGAGGTCCGTTTCGTCCGTTTTGCGGTACGCCACACCCCTCCCGATCAACAGGACCCCCGTTTCGACCGTAGGAGGTTCGTTTCCTCCGTTTTGCGGTACGCCAGACCCCTCCCGATCAAGGGGACCCCGTTCCAAATGTAGGAGGTCCGTTTCCTCCGTTGTGTGGTACGCCAGGCCTCGTTTCCATCGCCTGTTCCGTCCAAGCCCGCCCGATGAACACGACCACACATTCCATTCTGACCCAGTCGGTTGGCTCCCACGCGTTCCGTTGCCTCCCAATGAACACGATGCATTCCGTTGCCTCCCCATGAAGACGACGCATTCTGTTGCCTCCCCATGAACACGACGACGATGTTGTTTCTCTGTTTCGACCAAGCCATGTACACGAGCCCTGGCCATACGTATGCGCGAGTAGGCGTTCGAGACCCCGGCCGTATGTAGACATACGTGGCCGTATTTTCTTTCTTGCACCCTGGCCGTTGTACGTACGTGCACATGCTACGTGCGCGCCTCTAGTACGACACGTACGCGCCTCTACTACGACACGTGCGCGCCTCTACATCCACCAGTACATATGTACGTACACGTTCGTGACCAGAATGACAACGCTACGTACGCTTCGACCAGGTGGGTCCCGACTGTCAGGCACTTCCTTGCCTGCGAAGATGTAGCTGGTGGGTCCCAGCAGTCAGGGGGGCGAATCGTTTTGTTTTTGCCCGGACGCACTTCCTTGCGTGTGAAGATGTAGCTGGTGGGTACCAGCAGTCAGGGGCAAACATTTTTTTCATGAAATACAGTGGCCCACCCGGTGGGTCCCTGCTGTCAGGTGGAGGAATAATTATTGTGCACGTAATAAGGAGGCACTTCCTTGCTATGGCCGTGGACCCAGCTGTCAGCCTCTCCACGTACAGTCCACGTCCGATGGAAGTCGTTCCTTGACCACGTTGACCACGCCTTGCCGAGAGCACCAGGGTGGTGGACGACGGCGAGGCCTAGGAAGGGGATGACGCGGAGCCGGGAAAGACGCAGCAGTGGATGCCCACGCGTAGAGGAGTATGAGGGTTCACTGGTTTGCTGCGGTGTGAGGCTGCCGTCGCTGCAGAATAACAGGGGGTGTCGGTCGTTGACCATGTTGACCAGGCCGCGCCGAGAGCACCAGGGCGGTGGACAACAGCGAGGCCTAGGAAGGGAAGGACACGGAGGCAGGGAAGACTCGGCAATTGTTTCCCACGTGGAGGGGAGTACGACTGTACGAGGGTTTACTGGTTCGTCTGCCGTCGCCGGAGAATAACAGTAGGTGTGGGTAAGTAGAGGGATGGCTAGGCCAGTGATGGGAGTACGGTTGGGCGGTGAGGCATGCGTGGAAGCACAGCCGGCCGCAGGGAGGAGGGAGTAGGCAGTCCCGCTGGCGCTTGTTTGAGTGGCTGGAGCAGGAAGAGCATAGATTGAAGAAGCACGGCGGTCGTTCAATGGACATCCAATAGTAACTGCTTGTGCGTCAACCTTTTTTTAGGAAAGCCTCAAATCTGTGGAAAATAGCATACATCCCATCTACCATTATTTCTAATAATTTACAGCCCATTTGCTAATTCTTAAGGTTTTTTTTGGAGCCCATATTCTTTTTGTTAGCATTACAACCCATATTGTGGCCACGGTTAAAAAATTATACGAAATTTTGCATATTTTGGTGCGGTCCAAACTGTTTTTAATCCCAAAATTTCGACTCACATTCAAACTGATTTTAAAAATAAATGTATATCAATATAAAATCCAACAAATTCACCACGCATAAAAATTAATGTAATATAAATTCTCAAAATGAAAAAACAGATATTTGAAACTAATTGCCAGTTTGATGTGTTTTAAGAATGTACAACCCATCTCGCATTACTGATGGGCCATTTTCTCGGCCAGCCGAATGAAAGCCCTCCTCGTCTTGAAAGATTTGCAGCCCAACAGGCCTCACAAAGCGACTTACTTGGCAAATCACAAAAAAACTGGGTTGTGGCCGTGGACCCAACTGTCAGCCTCTCCACGTACAGTACTCTTCCGATGGAAGTTGTTCCTTGACCACGTTGACCACGCCGCGCGGAAAGCACCAGATGGTGGACGACGGCGAGGCCTAGGAAGGGGACGGCGCGGAGCCGGGGAAGACGTGGCAGTGTAAGCCCACACGGAGAGGAGTACGAGGGTTCACTTGTTTAGCTGCAGTGTGAGGCTGCCGTCGCCGCAGGGCCTAGCCAGCGGTGGGAATAGTAGGGGGCGGTGAGACCTTTGCGGCAGCACAGCAGGCCATGGGAGGCAGGAGCATGCGGCACGACCGGCGCTGCTTTGAGCAGCTGGAGCAAGAAGACGAGATGTTGAAGAAGCACTACGGCCGTTGGATGGACATCGTACGGTCACTGGAGCTAGAATCGTTCATATTGACTAAGTTGACAAAGCCCTTTCTCCCCGTCAACTTAGTAGGCCCACAAGTTAGCCTCCCACCAAGGTGGGTCCCAGCTAGCCGAGGGAGTATTCATTTTTTTGTGCATAATAAGGAGGCACTTCCGGTGGGTCCAAGCTGACAGCGGGGGGGACGTTTTTTTTTGCGAAATACGGTGGCCCGTCAGGTGGGTCCCAGCAGTCAGGGGGCAAATGTTTTTTTCGCAAAATACGGTGGCTCGTCCAGTGGGTCCCTACTGTCAGTTGGAGGAATCATTATTTTCCGCGTAATAAGGAGGCACTTAATTGCTGCGGCCATGGACCCAGCTGAGACTCTCTACGTACAGTATACTTCCAATGGAAGTCGTTCCTTGACCACATTGACCTCGCCGCGTTCCGTTGCATGCATGCATCCATGGGCGTGGTGCGTCCCCACTGTCAGCCTCTCACGTACAGTCATCTTTCAATGACTCTCGGTTGTTAACCACGTTGACCACACCGTGCCGAGCGCACCCATACTGGAACGACCCGGAGATGGGGAAGACGGGGCAGTGGAGTCGCAGATGGAGATGAGTGGGAAACTTCATTGGTTTGGGTGCGCGACAGCACAGCCGCGGTGCCACCCACGGGAGACACGAGCAAGAAAAGAGGTCAAAGAAGGAGCACGGCTGTTGGATTAACATCCAACGGTCCAGCTGTGTGACGCCCCGAGACTGATGTGCCAGGTGTCGTCCGGTTATTCGCTATCGTTGCCATGTCATTTGCTTGCGTGTTGCATCTTGTCATGTCATCATGTGCATTGCATCATCATGTTTTCAAAACTTGCATTCATCCGGGTTCTTTGAGTTCTCTCAGTTGTCCGTTCTGAGCCCAACCACACTTGCACGCGCCCGCGGCATGTCTGAAATAGTATTTTATAAGTGGCTGGAAAAATGTTCTCGGAATGGGATGAGAGTTGACGTGTGGTCTTATTATAGTGTAGATAGAACGTCTGTCAAGTTTTCATCGCATTCAGAGTTCATTTGATAGCCCAACCGTTAAACTATAGCGACAATATAGTCGGTCTAACATCGGACATTTTCGGTCTCCAGAAACAGTCATCGGGTCTCTCTCTTCCCTTCTCTCAGCTCGAGACCGTCTGCATAGCTCACTACCTACTGTCAGGCCCTACCTAACCTCTCTCGTCAGCTCGCGGCCCACCCCTCGCGCGTCCGAAAATTGTCCCGAACCCGACCCGAGCAGTCGTCACCGTCGTGTCCGGATCATCCCCAAACATCTACAAAACATCTCCTTTTTCCTATTTGGTCTTCCTATCTTTTATTTCTCGACCGTCCGATTAAAATTGGAGGAACCAAATACCCCTAACCAAAAATTCTCGTTGCTATATAAATAAGTCCAACCCTAGCCTCCTGTTCCCCTCCTTGCGCCGCCACCACTCCCTCGGGATCCTTCCCCGACCAGGTTCCTCTTTCCTCGGGATCTTGCCCGATCCAATCCAACCATCCACCTCGACCTCCTTCTTCATGCACCCGTGTGCCGCGAACGCCGAGACTCCAGCCTCCTCTCGTGCCCGAGGGGCTCCCCGAGCACCTCGTCCCCGCCGTCGCTAGTCGCCGGAACCAGCAGGCTGTCCTCGCCACCCCTGCTCCCTTCCTTTCTCTTTTCTTCGGTGAAGCTCTCAGCTCTCCCTTTCCCTCTCTGTGAACCAGGAACGCAACACCGAATCCTCCCCATGGCACTGTCGCACGGGTCTAGGCGTCCCTCACCTCTGGGTCGCCGGGGTCACCAAGTTCCTGGTGCCGTCGCCGCAACCTGCGTCAGCCCCGCCATGAACACCGTGGAGTTTTCCTCCGCTCCGGAGCTCCTTCCTCGACGCCGAGCTTGCCAAGCCCCACCACCAGGGACTTCCTCTGCGCCCCGTTGACCCCCGCCTGGACTCCGCTCTGCCGGCCTTCAACGCCATCCAGCCTCACCCCGCCGGATCCGCGTCGACCGTCTCCCTCCGCCTCGCCAAGTCCCACGCTGCCGCTGCTCTTCTTCCTGTCGAGAAGACGAGGATGGCGCTGCCTCTATCACGAGGGAGACGAGCGCCTCGCCCACATCCGTTGACCGCATCGCTCCCCTGCTTCGCTCGCATGGGCCGGCCTCGCCTGCCGTAGATCCAGCCCATCTCCAGACCGCCTGCCTCCTGCGTGCCTGGGCCGCATTTGGCGCCAAGGCCCAGCGCACCAGTCGGCCACTGCTCCATCCAGCTGGGCTGAGGCCCATGGTGAGAGATCCCCAGCCCCTCCTGTGCTCTGTTGGGCCAACCAGATCCGGCCCGAGCTGTATTTTTTTCCGCAGAACGTTTTAGCTAATTCCCTGAGTACTACCCGTTTTGCAGAATAGTCCGTAGAGTTCATGCATTTAATAACTCACAAGTGGTGCACCGGATTAAAATGTTTTATATATGAAAGTTGCTTAGAATTTTGTGTAGTTTCATAATATGTCATTTTCATCCATGTTTAAAATGCTTAAAATGACGTTTGTTTAAATTTGCTTAAATAACTTGCTAAAATGATTTAATTCATAACTAAGTAATCATAACTCGGAATTTAATAATCTTTATATGTAAATGGGGTAGAATTTTGCATAGTTTAACATGGTGGCATCACTTTGCATGTTTAACAATTATAAAATATGGTTTAGGGCAGAACAGTACCGAACCTAATATATGCATATGTGGATTACCGGAATTGTTGTTTGTTGCTTCTGGCCTCATTTAACCTTGACTAGATAGGTAGTTTTACTTTGCTTAACCCTCGCGCCATGTTTAACAACATTTAATATTGTTGGGTACATAAACGAGATCGAACTAAATACGTCATGTGGTGTTTAGTCAATATGCATCCCGATGCATATTGAGCTCCATTTAACTTGTAGTATTATTTGTGCATGTTGCCATGCCATGCCTCATTAATCCGGACATGCATCATACTTGGTTGTGCATCATGCCATGTTGATGTGTTGTTTGTTTACTATGATTGTTTGCTTCTTTCCGGTGTTGCTTCTTCGGGTTGGATCCGGTAACTTCGTGTTGTGAGGATTCGTTCGACAACGTCCATTTGTCTTCTTCATGGACTCGTTGTTCTTCCTTGCGGGATTTCAGGCAAGATGACCATACCCTCGAAATCACTTCTATCTTTGCATGCTAGTTGCTCGCTCTTTTGCTATGCCTATGCTGCAATACCTACCACTTGCTTATCATGCCTCCCATATTGTTGAACCAAGCCTCTAACCCACCTTGTCCTAGCAAACCGTTGTTTGGCTATGTTACCGCTTTGCTCAGCCCCTCTTATAGCGTTGTTAGTTGCAGGTGAAGATTGAAGTTTGTTCCTTGTTGGAACATGGAGATGTTGTTCCTTGTTGGAACATGTTTACTTGTTGGGATATCACAATATATCTTATTTAATTAATGCATCTATATACTTGGTAAAGGGTGGAAGGCTCGGCCTTATGCCGGGTGTTTTGTTCCACTCTTGCCGCCCTAGTTTCCGTCATATCGGTGTTATGTTCCCGAATTTTGCGTTCCTTACGCGGTTGGGTTATAATGGGAACCCCTTGACAGTTCGCCTTGAATAAAACTCCTCCAGCATGGCCCAACATTGGTTTTACCATTTGCCACCTAGCCTCTTTTTCCCTTGGGTTAGGCCAGCCCAAGGGTCATCTTATTTTAACCCCCCCGGGCCAGTGCTTCTCTAAGTGTTGGTCCAACCCAGAGCACCGTGCAGGGCCATCGCTTGGCAACCTGGGTTACGTCGGCTCCTGTACGCTTAGCTTATCCGGTGTGCCCTGAGAACGAGATATGTGCAGCTCCTATCGGGATTCTCGGCACAGCGGGTGGTCTTGCTGGACTTGTTTTACCATTGTCGAGGATGTCTTGAAGAACCGGGATACCGAGTCTGATCAGAATGTCTCAGGAGGAGGTCTATTCCTTCGTTGACCGTGAGAGCTTGTCATGGGCTAAGTTGGGACACCCCTGCAGGGTTATGAACTTTCGAAAGCCGTGCCCGCGGTTATGGGCAGATGGGAATTTGTTAATGTCCGGTTGTAGAAAACCTGAAGTTGACCTTAATTAAAATGAATCAACTGCGTGTGTAACCGTGATGGTCTCTTTCCGACGGAGTCCGGGAAGTGAACATGGTGTTGGAGTTATGCTTGACGTAGGTTGTTCTAGGATCACTTCTTGATCATACTTTTATCGACCGTGCTTTGCCTTCTCTTCTTGCTCTCATTTGTGTATGTTAGCCACCATATATGCTAGTCGCTTGCTGCAGCTCCACCTCATACCTTTACCTTACCCATAAGCTTAAATAGTCTTGATCGTGAGGGTGTGAGATTGCTGAGTCCCCGTGGCTCACAGATACTTCCAAAACCAGCTTGCAGGTGCCGATGAGTTCGTGCAGACGACGCAACCAAGCTCAAGGAGGAGCTCGATGAAGATCTTGTCCTTTGTGTTGTTTCGTTCTAGTTGATCAGTAGTGGAGCCCAGTTGGGGTCGATCGGGGACCGTGTCGCATTTGGGGTTCTTCTTTTATTTTGGCTCCGTAGTCGGGCCCTGATTGTATTTGGATGATGTAATGCTGTATTCATGTATTGTGTGAAGTGGCGATTGTAAGCCAACTATGTATCTCTTTCCCTTATGTATTACATGGGTTGTGTGAAGATTACCTCACTTGCGACATTGCTTTCAATGCGGTTATGCCTCTAAGTAATGCTTCGACACGTGGGAGATATAGCCGCATTGAGGGTGTTTCAAGTTGGTATCAGAGCGTTCCCCGACCTTAGGAGCCCCCACTGCTTGATCGTTATTAGCAGCCGTTGTTGAGTCTAGAAAAATGTTTTGAGTCCTTTAGGATTATATATATCGGAGAGTTAGGAATTCTTTTTACTTCCTAGTCTCCTCATCGCTCTGGTAAGGCTTCCTGACATAGAGTTTTGACTCTTCTCTTCTCAAATTTCACTAAAAAAAATTTTAGGATCACGCGGGTATCTTGGAATCGTTTCGATGGTTTCGTGACGAGAACATTGTCTTGGTTCCTCCTGTCAGGGGTTTTGTGGAAGTGTCCCGGGGAGTTGATCTCCGAGGTGTTGTCGTCACAATTTTATCGTTGCAGTTCTCGAATACCTGAGTTTAGTACGCCGACATCGAAAATCTCTTTTATGCAGTTCGTTGGTGAGATAACCTCAACGCCACCCAGTACTGGGCGGGAGTTCGGGAGTATTGCCATAACTCGTATAACAGATGCTTTTCGAAGGTTGAGGTAGACGATTTCCGAAGGTTTCTTGGTTATGTGTTGAAGGATGGATACAGCTGGATGTAGGATTTGCTAGATTTGGGTGAGATATTATGCTTCCCCTGTATCCCCAACACCTGATTGCATAACCGGAAAGGTTCGGGAGTTTCATAGGTGGGAATTCAAGTAGCTCTTAGGATATCTTTTTGACAGATGTATGATTTGAAATTGGGGTTTGACGTCTAGTGGTCCTCCTATTCACGGTTGGTTTTACAATGGGCTCGTTGTGTCTTAAAGAGTCCTTGGCTATGCCGACTTGGGGACACTTCGTATGTCATGTGCACTGCCTTGTACATGATGGTGTTGTACGATCGAGCTCGTGTAGGCCCCACCACGAAAACTTCGGACGAAATCTCTATCATATGTTTGCTCCGGCTTATTTTGCAAGCCAATCCTTTGTTTTGTTTTGAGTTGTGGTATTCGAGTTGCTTCGAAGTCAAATGTTGATTCCATACCTTCTCTAAATGGTGTTCTCATATTTCTATGTGAATACTAATCCTTCTCGATCATCGAGTTTGTCATGTCAAGCCTTTTCACCGGTGTGCTTCTTGTCAGGTGGATCCGATCATCTCTACATACGCAAGATCAAGTATCAGTTTCTTCTGAATGGTGTTTGTGTCATCCGTCTCCAAGTTGCCTTTGTTTTTCCCGCCCACCCACCCTTTTTCCTCAAAGACTCGGTTTTCTTAATCAAGCATACTTTTATTATTGTGAAGTCTTCCTCTTCCTTTTCCATCAATATTATTATCCGGTGATTCTCATGAAGAGTCTAACGGAGTTTCAAGTTCATCATTCTTTGTGTTTTTTTCTTATTCTCCGGTGGTTTCAAGTCAAGCTTTGTTGATCTTACCCTTTCCTCATTTCAATGCCTTCTCATACTGGTGCACCTCATAATAATTCGCTTCTCACTATTCATTTGTTCCGGCGTGCTCAAGCTTTCTCAAAAGGCTCGTCTTGTCATTCGAGATCCGTCCAACCTATTTCGGGGTTGTTATCTCATTCTATCAATTCATTTCAACCGGTGCATCCTCTCTTTTAAATCGTTCAACGGTGTATCTTTTGAGTGGGCCCTAACCCACAGGTCTTTCTCCAAGATCTTACCTGACTCTTCTTATTTTACCGGAGTTTTTCCTGAAATCTTCTAAAGTTTGTCGTAAGAATGAATTATCATCAGACAGATGTGTTTCTCCAAGATCTTTCAAATTATTTTCATCATTGGCTCAACTTTTCCATTTTCATTCCGGAGTGCCTCAACAATTTGGTGGTTTTTTCTCATCATGTGAATACCAAAGAAGATTTTCTCCCAATCTTGTTCTTGTCTCTTCAAGACTCGTCATTCTAACTTGTTGCCATCCTCTCATAGTTGCTTTTGGATTGTGAGAATTTTTTTCACCTATCCAGAGCAATTCAAGAGTCTTTTCAGTTTGATTCTCCGGAACCCATCATCTAAGATTTACTCATTCTCAGCTGTCAGTCATCATTCTCTAAATCTTACCGGGGCATCATTCAAATTTCTCTAATCACCTCGGGATCTCTTCGTTCACTTGAATCTAAATTCTCTCAAGTATCTTCGTTCATTTCATAATTCTTCCCGGTGTTTATTTATCTTTTCTTCGTTCTTTTTCAATTCTTACGGTGGTTCTTCCAAGATTTTGTCTTCCTTCGTTCATCATATCAATTTATTCGTTGTTTCAACCCGACCGGTGGTTCATGGAAGACCTTTCAAAATTGACGCTATATCTATCTTAATCCTTTCTACGAGAATAAGTAGTATGCCAATTCCATTGCTTGTCATCAATTTTAATTGTTGAAGGATATGCATAACATAATTCTTATTCTTGTTCCATCCAAGTGATTAATTCCTTTTTCTGGAGTGGTTCATCATATCACATTCTCAGTTCGAGATGCGTTATCTTTTCTTTTCCAGAGTTCCAAGCTCTAATTATCACAGAGATCCATCTAAATCATTACAAGGTTTCACCTTGTGTTCCCAACTTCTCTTTATCTTCGTAATTCTTTTGTTTACCGGAGTTCTTCATGAAGGTTCTACATGATGGTCCATAAAGGATTTAATCCTTTCTCGAAGTGTTCATCAAGATTCTTTTAGAGGAGCTCAAGCTTTCTTCTTCTTGCGATCCGGAGTGCAATTCTTTCTTCCGTATCATTGGAGGTGGTATTATGTCATTCTTGATAATTTGACTTCATGCTTCATGATTCACATATTGTTAAGTATGATGTATTTTAAATCCATCAATCTCTTCTTTGGAGTTATCTTGGGTTATATTTCATGTAAATCCTTCCCTAAGGTTTGTTGCTATCTATGGTGCTTATAAAGGACCCAAGTTCTTCTTTATCCTCCCGGTGAAATATTTTCTCGTCTCCTTGTTCATATCAATACAATTCTTTTTCCCGTGAGTGGCAGGTTGTCATCTCTTAATTTGGGATGTATTCCGTAAGGCCACATCAAGGTTATTCTTTTCATTGTTGGGGTTCCAACAACTCCGCTCGACCCGTCTCCTAAGGATGCCTTCTCAAGCTCTTTTGTGGCAGAAGTTGGCATTTTCTTCTCCATTCTTTTATTTCAATTATCTATATTCTATTCTTTCGTTCCGGAGGCATTGTGATGTTGCTATTTTCAACCCATCATCTCGTTTGTCAAAGAGCATGTTTTTTTCGTGCTTATCCATTTAACCGGAGTGTTGTGTCCTCTGCTCAAGTTCTTTCATTTTATCAAGCCTTGCATATCTTTCCAACCAGAGTGTTGTTCGAATTTGTTCTTCCTTGTTATTTTTTTCCTAACGGAGTGCTTTCAACTTCGCTCTTTCTCGTTGCATTCTTTCTTTCAATTTGTTCAACCTCTCAAGGCTCGTGGTTTCACTCATTTGTCAAAGAAGCAACTTAGTTTTACCTCTTCTCTGTCTCTTCCGTTTTCTCTCCGGTGCCATTCTAGATCTCGGGACAAGATCCTCTCGTAGTGGTGGAGTGTTGTGACGCCCCGAGACTGATGTGCCAGGTGTCGTCCAGTTATTCGTTGTCGTTGCCATGTCATTTGCTTGCGTGTTGCATCTTGTCATGTCATCATGTGCATTGCATCATCACGTTTTCAAAACTTGCATTCGTCCGGGTTCTCCAAGTTCTCTCTGTTGTCCGTTCTGAGCCCAACCACACTTGCACGCGCCCGCGCCATGTCCGAAATAGTATTTTATAAGTGGCCAGAAAAATGTTCTCATAATGGGATGAGAGTTGACGTGTGGTCTTATTATAGTGTAGATAGACCGTCTGTCAAGTTTTCATTGCATTCGGAGTTCGTTTGATAGCCCAACCGTTAAACTATAGCGACAATATAGTTGGTCTAACGTCGGACGTTTTCGGTCTCCGGAAACAGTCGCCGGGTCTCTCTCTTCCCTTCTCTCAGCTCGAGACCGTCTGCACAGATCACTACCTACTGTCAGGCCCTACCTAACCTCTCTTGTCAGCCCGCGGCCCACCCCTCGCGCGTCCGAAAATTGTCCCGGACCCGACCCGAGCAGTCGTCACAGTCGTGTCCGGATCATCCCCAAACATCTACAAAACATCTCCTTTTTCCTATTTGGTATTCCTATCTTTTATTTCTCGACTGTCCGATTAAAATCGGAGGAACCAAATACCCCTAACCAAAATTCTCGTTGCTATATAAATAAGTCCAACCCTAGCCTCCCGTTCCCCTCCTTGCGCCGCCACCCACTCCCTCGGGATCCTTCCCCGACCAGGTTCCTCTTTCCTCGGGATCTTACCCGATCCAATCCAACTAGCCACCTCGACCTCCTCTTTCGTGCACCCGTGTGCCGCGAACGCTGAGACTCCAGCCTCCTCTCGTGCCCGAGGGGCTCCCCGAGCACCTCGTCCCCGCCGTTGCTAGTCGCTGGAACCAGCAGGCTGTCCTCGCTACCCCTGCTCCCTTCCTTTCTCTTTTCTTCGGTGAAGCTCTCAGCTCTCCCTCTCCCTCTCTGTGAACCATGGCGCTGTCGCACGGGTCTAGGCGTCCCCCACCTCTGCGTCGCTGGAGTCGCCAAGTTCCTGGTGCCGTCGCCGAAACCTGCGTCAGCCCCGCCATGAACGCTGTGGAGATTTCCTCCGCTTTGGAGCTCCTTCCTCGACGCCGAGCTCGCCAAGCCCCGCCACCAGGGACCTCCTCTGCACCCCGTTGACCCCCGCCTGGACTCCCCTCTGCCGGCCTTCAACGCCGTCCAGCCTCACCCCGCCGGATCCGCGTCGTCTGTCTCCCTCCGCCTCGCCAAGTCCCACGCTGCCGCTGCTCTTCTTCCTGTCGAGAAGATGAGGATGGCGCTGCCTCTGTTGCGAGGGAGACGAGCGCCTCGCCCGCATCCGTTGACCGCATCGCTCCCCTGCTTCGCCCGCACGGGCCAGCCTCGCCTGCCGTAGATCCAGCCCATCTCCAGACCGCCTGCCTCCTGTGTGCCTGGGCCGCATTTGGCGCCAAGGCCCAGCGCACCAGTTGGCCACTGCTCCATCCAGCTGGGCTGAGGCCCATGGTGAGAGACCCCCAGCCCCTCCTGTGCTCTGTTGGGCCAACCAGATCTGGCCCGAGCTGTATTTTTTTCCGCAGAACATTTTAGCTAATTTCCTGAGTACTACCCGTTTTGCAGAATAGTCCCTAAAGTTCATGCATTTAATAACTCACAAGTGGTGCATCGGATTAAAATGTTTTATATATGAAAGTTGCTTAGAATTTTGTGTAGTTTCATAATATGTAATTTTCATCCATGTTTAAAATGCTTAAAATGATGTTTGTTTAAATTTGCTTAAATAACTTGCTAAAATGATTTAATTCATAACTAAATAACCGTAACTCGGAATTTAATAGTCTTTATATGTAAATGGGGTAGAATTTTGCATAGTTTAACATGGTGGCATCACTTTGCATGGTTAGAAATTATAAAATATGGTTTAGGGCAGAACAGTACCGAACCTAATATATGCATATGTGGATTACCGGAATTGTTGTTCGTTGCTTCCGGCCTCATTTAACCTTGACTAGATAGGTAGTTTTACTTTGCTTAACCCTCGCGCCATGTTTAACAACATTTAATATTGTTGGGTACATAAACGAGATCGAACTAAATACGTCATGTGGTGTTTTGTCAACATGCATCCCGGTGCATATTGAGCTCCATTTAACTTGTAGTATTATTTGTGCAAGTTGCCATGCCATGCCTCATTAAACCGGACATGCATCATACTTGGTTGTGCATCATGCCATGTTGATGTGTTGTTTGTTTACTATGATTGTTTGCTTCTTTCCGGTGTTGCTTCTTCGGGTTGGATCCGGTAACGTCATGTTGTGAGGATTCGTTCGACAACGTCCATTTGTCTTCTTCATGGACTCGTTGTTCTTCCTTGCGGGATTTCAGGCAAGATGACCATACCCTCGAAATCACTTCTATCTTTGCCTGCTAGTTGCTCGTTCTTTTGCTATGCCTATGCTGCGATACGTACCACTTGCTTATCATGCCTCCCATATTGTTGAACCAAGCCTCTAACCCACCTTGTCCTAGCAAACCGTTGTTTGGCTATGTTACCGCTTTGCTCAGCCCCTCTTATAGCATTGTTACTTGCAGGTGAAGATTGAAGTTTGTTCCTTGTTGGAACATGGAGATGTTGTTCCTTGTTGGAACATGTTTACTTGTTGCGATATCACAATATATCTTATTTAATTAATGCATCTATATACTTGGTAAAGGGTGGAAGGCTCGGCCTTATGCCGGGTGTTTTGTTCCACTCTTGCCGCCCTAGTTTCCGTCATATCGGTGTTATGTTCCCGGATTTTGCGTTCCTTACGCGGTTGGGTTATAATGGGAACCCCTTGACAGTTCGCCTTGAATAAAACTCCTCCAGCATGGCCCAACATTGGTTTTACCATTTGCCACCTAGCCTCTTTTCCCTTGGGTTAGGCCAGCCCAAGGGTCATCTTATTTTAACCCCCCTGGGCCAGTGCTTCTCTAAGTGTTGGTCCAACCCAGAGCACCGTGCAGGGCCATCCCTTGGCAACTTGGGTTACATCGGCTCCCCTTACGCTTAGCTTATCCGGTGTGACCTGAGAACGAGATATGTGCAGCTCCTATCGGGATTCTCGGCACAGCGGGTGGTCTTGCTGGACTTGTTTTACCATTGTCGAGGATGTCTTGAAGAACCGGGATACCGAGTCTGATCAGAATGTCTCGGGAGGAGGTCCATTCCTTCATTGACCGTGAGAGCTTGTCATGGGCTAAGTTGGGACACCCCTGCAGGGTTATGAACTTTCGAAAGCCGTGCCCGCGGTTATGAGCAGATGGGAATTTGTTAATGTCCGGTTGTAGAAAACCTGAAGTTGACCTTAATTAAAATGAATCAACTGTGTGTGTAACCGTGATGGTCTCTTTCGGCGGAGTCCGGGAAGTGAACACGGTGTTGGAGTTATGCTTGACGTAGGTTGTTCTAGGATCACTTCTTGATCATACTTTTATCGACCATGCTTTGCCTTCTCTTCTCGCTCTCATTTGCGTATGTTAGCCACCATATATGCTAGTCGCTTGCTGCAGCTCCACCTCATACCTTTACCTTACCCATAAGCTTAAATAGTCTTGATCGTGAGGGTGCGAGATTGCTGAGTCCCCGTGGCTCACAGATACTTCCAAAACCAGCTTGCAGGTGCCGATGAGTTCGTGCAGACGACGCAACCAAGCTCAAGGAGGAGCTCGATGAAGATCTTGTCCTTTGTGTTGTTTCGTTCTAGTTGATTAGTAGTGGAGCCCAGTTGGGGTCGATCGGGGACCGTGTCGCATTTGGGGTTCTTCTTTTATTTTGGCTCCGTAGTCGGGCCCTGATTGTATTTGGGTGATGTAATGCTGTATTCATGTATTGTGTGAAGTGGCGATTATAAGCCAACTATGTATCTCTTTCCCTTATGTATTACATGGGTTGTGTGAAGATTACCTCACTTGCGACATTGCTTTCAATGCGGTTATGCCTCTAAGTCGTGCTTCGACACGTGGGAGATATAGCCGCATCGAGGGTGTTTCAAGCTGCTAGAATCATTTGTTGATTAAGTTGACAAAGCCACGCGTACACGTCCGCTTAGTAGGCCCACAAGTCAGTCACCAAATCTGACGGGTCCCAGCTGTCAACGGGATGAATAATTATTTTCGCAAAACAAGGAGGCACTTCCTTCCGTGCGAAGATACAGCCGATGGGTCCCAGTTGTCAAGTGGAGGAAACATTTTTTTCAGCTTAATAAGGAGGAACTTTCCTTGCGTGTGACCATGGACCTTGTGGGTCCCAGCCGTTAGGCTCTCCACGTACAGTCCTCTTCCGATGACTCTCGTTTGTTGACCACGCCGCACCGAACGCAGCGAGGTGGTGGACGAGAGCGAGGCCTCTGACGGGAACGACTCGAAGATGGGAAAACGTGGCAGTGGAGTCGCAGATTGAGAGGAGGAGAAGGGTTATAACTGGTTCTGTTGCGGCGTGGGGCTGTAGTCTGTGGATAATAACACGAGGTGTCGAGGGGTGGAGGGATAGCCTGGTCGACGGTGGGGTAGCGCTTCGCAGCGATGCGTGCTAAGCATAGCCGCTAGCCGCCCGAGGCCGGACCAGGCGGTCCCGGCGATGCTGGAGGAAGAAGACGAGAGATTGAAGGTGCTTGCCGGCCGTTGGATATAAATCCAATGGCTGTGGATGACACAATCATTTGTTGACCAAGTTGACAACGCCCTGCGTAGGCTTCGACCTATTGGCCCACATGTCAGCCTGCAAAAATGTGGCATATATTTAACCCATGTTTTCTAGAATGTACAGTCCATTTGCTGGGCTGGGTGAACAAATAATTTTGCGTCAATCAGGCCCATTTATATTTTCTAAGAAATCCCAACCCATTTGCACTTCCTTGAAATACACATATTAGGTGGGCTCGTTATACATATATAATATTATGTTAGAAGGAGCAATTAATATCAAAGAATAAACCGGAGAGGCACATTATATATATATATATATAATTAAGAAATTAGCGAGTTATTGCTCAAAATAAAAATGAGCGCATTATTATTAAATTGGTCCTTCAAATCTTCGCAAGCTTTTGTACGCAATTACCAGGATTTTCCTTGCCTGTGAGTCAAAAACAACCAGGATTTTCCTTGCCAACTTCCGTTAAACATTTACTTTTATAAGTTAATAACACGTGGGATGTTTTAATAATGTATATATAAGTCTTTATAAAATATATGATAATAGTAATAATATAAATCTTTCCCTTATAATAAAGCACAGATTGACTCTTTGGGTTCACCATCACAATACACTTCTTTTTGTGAATTTAAGCTTTCAGTTTTTTTTCCGTTAGTTTTGATCGATAGTCCATCCAATTGCTGCGAGGCAGGACTAAAAACTTTGTCCATCCAATTGGTCCACATCCACATTCTCTTATTGGGCCTCATGCATATTTTGGCCTGCATGCACGCTTCTGTATCTGTACCTTACCTGATTTTCACACATGTACTCGGAGTAATCCCACCTCGATTGCTTACGTGAAAGTCTACCAGTTTATGTACCTAGGAAAATTGCATATAAACAATGAGCCTCTTGAATCAACAAACACAGAATGAGAACGAAGGGAAATTGTACAACAAAATGGCAGTCCGGCGCTCGCCGGGGTGAGGCAGCAGAGGCGCAGCGCGCAGATGCCTGCGGCGCAACCTGTTCCACACGCTGGCCACCTCTACACCACACGCGACATGGACACGAGCGCAGCGGCAGGGTGGCTTGAGGCTCGTGGTGGACCGGATCCAGCGAGGGGAAGGTCGGATCCGTCGGCTTGGAGAGGGAGGTGTGGCGGAGCACACGGGACAGAGGGCGGAGGAGGATGGAGGCAGAATGCCGAGGTTGGGCTGTGTACTCGGAGTGGAGGAGCCACAGAGAGGCCCAGGAGCCACCACGGCAGCCACGAGAGCGAGATAGGCCTGGCCATGCTCGGCAGTCATCAGCCGACTTCGTGTTTCTCTGCATCCCTGACCACCTACTGCCCGGGGTCGGCTACATGCTGTTATCTCAGTTTGCTTGGTAGTTTCATTCTTGCTTAAGATTAGACCTAGCCGTGTAGATGCAGATGGACATTGGAAGTACAGTGTTGGCACTGACGACTTGGATAAAAATATTTTTGTATGCACTCCGAGTGGGTCAGTCTATATACACGTAAATTTTCACATTTAGTTTCCTTCAGTTAGACGACAGCAAGGAGATAATGCACTCTTTTTTCTGAAAAAATATCATAAGGGACATCTTTTGGAAGAATGACGAGCCATGTTGGTCGTAGTTGGAGTGAAAGAATTACAACTTTTTTGTGCCAAATAATCAAATATAGCACTGATTCAGAAAAAACCTAAACCATGAGAAATGTTGTTGTTGGATGTCAGTGCGCATCATATATCCTCTTGGCCATGCCGGTCATAACAGCAACAACTTTCTTCAGGCTGGTGATGCTCATATTGTCAATCATTTTCACTATGGTGCCTGAGACAAAAACTCCTAAGGCAGTTTGGTAATTTATGATGTTATTACACCGGAGCACATGTAATGACAGACCCGGTAAAGAAGAATAGAACGTAAGTGTGTGCCATATTTTTTTCCCGTTGCAACGCACGGGCCCTTTTGCTAGTATATATAATGTGGTTAGAAGGGAAAACATAAATTGAACACAACATTACTTTTATAAGAGACCCGCGTTTTATACCCCATAGTAGGCATACTAACAAGTTCACACACAAATACAACAGAAAAGGTAAACATTCTTATCAAGCTCAGGTTCACAGGACACGTTCATATTCATAGCCAACATTCACTATCAACAACTCAAAAGATTCATATATACACAAGCTCAGTATATCTATGCATCCAAATGATTGATAGATCACATGACAATATTCATACACAATTCACAAAAAGATTCAGATATACACATGTTCAGTATGTTTATGCATCCAAATGATTGAGATCATAGGCAATATGATCCATGGACGAACTTTAATTACCTAGGGTACAGACTGGTAAATGGTGTTCAATCGGAGGTACTTCTTGCTAAAATTAGTTCTTGTACGAGTAAACTTTCGAGTACATAAGAGGCAGCACAGACAATCTGAACTTTGCTTGTAGGTTTATCCTCAAATAGTGGCCTCATGCCGAGGGAGGTTTGAGAAACTTGGCCACTACTTTCATCCTACTAGTTTACTGGCTCATCTTGGTCCTATATCTCGCCAAAATTCTACATTGTAGATGAGAAAGGAGGCGGTTGAGAAAATGAACCACCCAAAATTTTTGTGCAGTTCAACTAAAATGGAGCATCCTTGGCGTGCAGACTGATTAAGTGCCAAATGAATATACCCGTCAACCAACTTGTCTAGAATCTTTAGACTCCATGCCATATAGTTCGCTACCATATGTGCCGATAACCAAAAGGCACAAGTTGGGACCAAAGACTGGACTATGTTTTTCTAGGCTATGCACGAAGCAATATTTTTGGTGTTCACTCTCCTAATACTTGGAGTTTGACAATTGGTTGATGCCGGTTGATACTCGAATGAATATAGGCACTTCTTGTCAACATCGATGCTTGTCTGAGTGAACTTTGGAGTACATAGTAGCAGCATAAGTACCTATCCATCTGATCATTTTGTGCAGTTCTACTGAAATCACCCGATGTAATGATTTGCCTACGAGTTCAGGCTCCAAATTACTCCTTTATGAAATCGGCAAACAGTAGCACAATACCAAAGTACCAATACATATGATAGGAACAATAATCAGGATAAAGACCAGTACCAACCTGTGTGAGGTAGCATATCAATTACTATTTCCTTTGACTGGAAGCCGAGATAAGCCAAGCGACTGACAGCAAAGGAAGAAAGCAAGCGGAGATTAGCGACTAACAGGAAATGACGGAAGCTGTCGAGGCAATGAAGCACCCAAAGTTTTTGTGCAGTTCCACCAAAATCGAGCATCCCTGTTGGCACATATATTGAGAGAGTGAGATTACTGTAATAGTGGGACTAGTTGATGAAACATACACTATCAAATAGAAGCACCCTCATTATCTTAATGGGTAAAGTTAGCAACATAGTAGTCTTGCTTAAAGATAGGTATTAGTTTATTTAATCAGTGCCAATTAGCTCAACTCAACACTCAAAGCATTGCCATTTATCATAGGTTGCAAAACTTTAACGTGCAAAGATAAAGGAGTTTCTCATGACAGTAGCATGATACAAATAGAGATGACAACAAACTAAAATGGATGAAGGCCTTAGGCCCGTACCAACCTGAGAAAAAAAAGCTTATTCATGTAGTCCCATAAGAGATGATAAAGCACTCACTGGAATCACACAATAGTATATATTTTTGTGCACTTCAAATGTATGGTTGAAATCACTCTTGTTTACCAATGCTAAGATTTTAACAAAAGATTATCAAGAACTTCCAGCAGAGTTAAAGCACTGGCTGGGATACAGTTCATTGTATTGTCTTGTGTAGTTCCAATAAAATATATGATTGGCACAACATGATCCCTGTTTGCACAAATAGGAACAAGGTGAAACCTTCATTAGCTTAGTTAGAAAGGATAGGAAGACATTAGCATATTACTCAGTAGCATCAAATTCATGATGGACAATACGCAAAACATTGCCTCATTGAACCAATGGCAATAAATTGACATGCAAAACAATAGCACTATTATGTCATGACACTAATAATATTCCCTCCCTGCTCCACCACATGTTTCACCTCCATAGACAAACATACACATGTACATGATTTAGCATAGGGTCCTACTAAAGATTTGTTTAACTCCAACAGGGAGATGAGGCAGTAATAAATTAGTGGTTCTTAAGTACTCCTAATTAATTAAGTGAGACAGCAGAAGTGGAAGGGCTCCCTGGAGGATCGTCTCACATGTAAGGTAGTCGTTACCGGAGCCCTTGAATGGCCTCGACTGAGGCCTCTGGCTTTAGCAAGATCGCCTTGGCACTGTTTATTCTTCTTCTTCCTCTTCATGCTCTGTTTCTCTTTCTGCTCACCAGTTGGTGAAACCAAGTACATGATTGGCCTTCTAATTCAGAATTGGTTTTGTCAGTGAGGGAGTACAAGTGTACTAGTAAAAAACATCATTATTTTCTCATGGCAGTCGGAAAATAGAGATGAACACATGCATTAAATATCATTCTTACCTAAAGGAAGGTTATGGCGCAAATATGGATGATGAGGATTGGAACACAGATCTCCCTTTGTGCAGTTCCACCAAAATGAACCAACTGTTCCATTCTGACATTCCAGTTAAACAGCACAAAAGTCACTTCTTTTAATAAGAGTTTCGTGCAGTGCACCAAAAGGTCACAACAGGAACCAGGTGAATTGGATATCCCTGTTTGCACAAAAAGGCATAGAGGAAACAGTCGGAGTCTCAAACAATTACAAGCAATTTTTTGGCTAAACTTGAAATGGCTTATAACAGTGGCATGGCTTCATTTTTACCAGGGACATTAGATTAAGAACAGTGGGTGCACCAGCAGTCCAGCACCATGTACGTAAACAGGGGCATAAAGAGGTGATTCATAGTTTGTTGCCCCGAGAAACAAACATCCAAGAAACATATCTGGGTTGGTCCCATTTTTGTTCAGTCGAGGCACCTACTCCTATGTGTGGATAGAAAATCTAGTCCTGGTCATACCACTATGTACAACATTACCCCTATATTTCCCTCTTTGACCAAGAGACCGGTTGGATGACCAGTCTGTACTACTTTCACCCCCTTTCCTTCCTGTTTGTACCAAATCCGATGTACATACTAAATTTCCCCACCCCCACTTTATTTCTTGTTTGAACTAAGTACTCCCTCCGTTCGGAATTACTTGTCATCAAAATGGATGTGTCTAGAACTAAAATACATCTAGATACATCCATTTCAGTGACAAGTATTTTCGGAGGGAGGGAGTACAAGATTCGACTCCATGAAGTAGCTTTACCTCTAAGAATAGAAGAAGAAAAATATGTGACGTTGGACCATCCGATCGAGAGGGGCTGAGAGGTAGAAAATGATGCACATGCAGCGACGTAGCGAGCTAGGGAAGTAGAGCTAAGGCGGTTTCGAACGAAGATATACCTGAAGGTCGTTGGTATGTGGATAGGTGGGCGGTGGGATGCCGGATTTGCCCACAGGCAACGACGAAGGGATTGGAGGACCTCCCACGCCGGCGCTCGGCAGGAGATAACGGTGCGGCCGGCAGTGGGTCTCCTCCCTCAACGTCGACGACGGCCTAAATGCTGCCCCTCCTCCCCTTCACCAGCGGAGGGGGATACATCCGGATTTGTAACCAGCGGTGAGGATAGAAATGCAGTGTTTTTTGAAGGGAGAAAGACAGTGTTACTACCCCTATCTTGTTTAGGTCTGGAGAGGATGAGAGTGTGTGAATAGAGCAACCCTAGCAAGCAAGCGCGGAGGCTCCGGCCTATCTAGTTTTCCTTTTTCACTCCATCAAAACAATCGTTTAAAATTGTGTATACTACATGCCAGGTCGCGGTTTTTTTAGTTGTAGATTGCTTTTTGAGATAGCTACCCGCTTGTTCCAAGTGGTGTTACGGTGTGCCAGGTCGCACTTTGTATCGTTCAAGTCTGGTACTACAAGTCCCTCCATTAAATGAACAACCACCCCCTCATAAAAATTGTGAACAAGCCCATGGCTAAAATTAGCCGGAACGTGGGTTGCCCCAACATGCATTATTATTTATATTTTCTACTCCCTCTGTTCCTAAATATAAGTCTTTTTTATTAGCCACACCTAAGACAAGAATTTTTTTATTAGCAGTGAATCCCGCATGTCATAGACACAGAAATTGTGGCAAGATTCCCTTAGCCAAGCCAAAGTGTGTCTAACAATTTGAGCATCTCAGGTTAGGCAAGTGTGGCAAGTGTGGGAAAAATAATGAGGCAACATAAGACAAACATAGTCACAATCCAAACAGCCCCGTAATTTTTTGTGACATGCATGAAAATTTGGTTAGTTAAATTTATAGTCAAAATTTGGCAAGGTGCCTCAAATCAACACATGCAAGTGTCAAAAGGAAATTCACGGCATGCATGCATGCGTTGTACTCCCTCCTTTCCAAATATAAGTCTCTTTAGAGATTTCAACAAGTGACTACATATGAACAGAATATGTCTACTCCAACATACGAAGTAGCCCATTTGAAATGTGTAAAAAGACTTATATCGAGTGCAGTGCTTTGATGTGTCGCGTCAACTCATACAAGACTGAGAAATTTGATTACTACAACGCCCTCTCTCTCGCGGACTGAGCTCCGGTGCCTTAACTGCACCTTCCTTTGGCTGCATGACAGGAGGGCCAACCACCTGTTGGGCCCACCTGTCATAGACGCAAAAGCAGGAGCAGTAAGTAGAAGTTTTCGCTACATGCTATCCCTCCCGCACGAGGTGGACGGACATGCAACAGTTTATTCAATAATGTAGAAGTAGGAGTAACATCATTGTTCGTCTTCTCGAAGAGGCGAAGAGCCAGGAGTAACCAAAACGTGGCAGTTGAGAACGCTCGCGTGGTGCGGTTCCTTGGAGTGCTAGCCAGGCTCTTGCATGAGACAAAATTGCTATTGTTTAACAATTAAACTCCATTATCCATTGGTTGATACTCATTCTGCATAGGTCCACGCGCTTAGCACCGTTTCCTCCTAGGGTCACCAATGTTTATTTGCTAATTAATAGCATTGCATGCAATGAACTAGCCATTGCAAGTCATTAAAAGCATGCACACCTCTCATCTCTTATTGGTTGATATGTCAAGAAACAAGAAATAAGGTAGAAGTTAATGCACCGTGCCTAAGTGTTTTGGGACTATCCGGTTTTGGTAAGATGACTTACACACCTAGACGGAGGGAGTAGTATAGCCCTGTAAACCGGAATGGAGTATTTGCCTTTCTAGATATTTCAACAAGTGACTAGACTACACCGTGTGCAGTACTCCCTCCCTTCCGGTTTATAGGGCTCAAATCTCAAATCTCATGAACCAAGGCATTTTGCGATTGGAGGAATGTATCTCATACTTTACAAAACTACCCTAATTAAACTCATGCATTAATTACGTAGTTCTCTCGTTTTCCTCTCCGCCTTGGTCGCGGTGCACAATATTGAGCACTCCTATATGACCAGCCCCTCTATCTACATGCGGGACATTTCAAAGCATCTGGGCCCGCATGCCATCCACCAAATCACAGCGAGGTGCTATAGTCGAGACTCACCTGTCACCCCCGGTGTGGCCGTCATGACCCGTCATATCACAAAACCCACACCTTTACCAGCAGTGGTAAGGTGGCCTGCAAGTTGGACTGGACGAAGCAACCATCATTTCACTAGAATGCTCGTTCAAGCCCTTTCTTCCCTTTCTTGAAGAAAACCTCACTACAGGATACTCACTTCTACCATTTTTCTTTTGTACCGACGAAGGAAAGGTGGGCGAATCAGTTATGCTGCTATATTTTTATTCCAAGAATCTTCTTTTTGGGAAGCACCGACCGATTCTCACATCCTATTCTTTTCCCGTTTTCATTGCGATTGTGGTTTCCTTTCGATCGCTTTTTGTTTGTCAGTTCATTGATGGATCCTGGAGCACTAGGCAAAGAGTTGCCGGCGGAGAACCCACTGGAGACAACGATCTCCAGGAAGCGAGCACCGACCAACGAGTTGACCATGTTGGTGGGCCAACCCATGGAGACGAAGAACTACAAGAAACAAGCACTAGCCAAAGAGTTGAGGACGTTGGCGGATGAACTCCTCAAGGGAAGTTGGAAGAACGGCAAGGGCCCCACCGTGCCTACCCCAGCAACTCTGATTGCCACCTATGTGAGGCTCAAGACCGAGTTAGTCGCCGTTGAGAAGCAGTATTCCCCTGGCAAGGTGATGGTCCCCATCGAGGACGAGGAGATGGCCCCCGGAGGGATGAGATCCCCCGATGAGCTGCACAAGGTAAAAAATAATGGCTTATTACCATAGTTGTGGTTTTTGATTATTTGCAATGTGCTTGCTAATATGTTAGGGTTGTGCAGGTGCCGGTGGACGTCCTTGATGATTCCGATGCCGTGGCTCGTCCTGTTGGCATCGCCCCGGAGATCGATTTCGATGTCGCTGTCCATCCTGTGGACATCGCCCCAGAGATCGATTCTGATGTCGCGGTCAGTCCTATGGACATCGCCCCAGAAATCGATTCCCATGTCGTTGTCCCTGCTGTGGTCATTGCCCGAGAGATCGATGACAAGAAATAGTTGGTCGCGCTAATCATTCAGGGTAGTTTGCATTGCCCTGTGTTTAATTACTAGAATGATGAGTGTTATCAAACCATCTTGCTACTTTTGTTTGATAGTGAATCATGCAAACCCTCCCGAGTTATGGAAACAGATGTATCCTCACCAGCTTTTGATTTAATATATGGAATGCTTAGGTGTAAGTTTGAATTGTTTATCATATCAGTAGGGCTTGTTTGTTGATTCTTGGTGTTAGTAGGCTAGCTACTGTGCGAGCTATAGTACTTGCAAAACACTCACCGAAGAGAAACGTTGGAAAATCGTAGGGTAGGAAATCGTAGCAAAAGTACAGAGAACGTGCAACACAAAATCATAGCACTGCAGAGATGTACTCCCCCCGTTCCAAAACAGATTACCTAGGTGGGCTAGTTTGGCCTAGTGGGTTTCAATGATATGACGTGGTACAGTGCCGTCTAGTCTTCGCGTGTGGTAGCAGTATTGCGGGTACAATAAGTTTTCTTGAAGAAGCGGAATTCAATGAAGTCATGATGGTTCCTTCGTCCGAACAACATAAAGTGGGAAAGGTTGGGCCTATGATACGACCGGGGTAGACCAGGATAATTTTGTGCATGGCAGGTGGACCAGGATGGTCGACGTCCCACATGTCGGTGAATGAAAGTATTCTTTCCGATATAGAGGACGAGCAACGAGTATTCATTGTTTATTTTTGATGAAAGCTATTGTCTCCACTGCTACGACGAAGGAGTGTGAAACACGGCAGCCCAGTGAACTTGGCATGTTCACCACTCCCTCCTTCCTCATGTAATGCCCAGGTTACAGCTTTTTCTCACTTTCTCTCTTTCTATTTCCTCTCAAATGTTTTTTACCTTTCTTTTTTAAGAAACAATTGTTTTTTATGCCTTTTTTAGAATTATTTTTTATACCTAGGAGAAAGTGTAGAGATGGGCTCTTGCAGAGCCCACTCCTTGACTTTGTCAATGCCTCTCTCTCCTCCACATAAGGAGTACTACTTGCTATGCATGCAGGCGGCGGGCAGCTGGCGTCTTGAGGGGCCAGGGCGGTGAGAGCGGGCTCCGGAAGCGGTCCAGACTCCAGCATGGCCCACCTCACATTATCACCATATATTTCTTGGAGTCCATGCGCGGCGGGCGGGCGATCTCTTCTCCCTCCCCCACTTCTCTCTTCTCAGCCGACACCCGGCGAGCGATTAGATTTCGGCTATCGACGGTTTATTCAATTACACTCCCACATGTCAGTGAAATTGCAAGCCAACTCGTGTCCCCTTTGGTGAGCGGCGTGCGAGCCAGACTATCGGGGTTGCGGCACGTACGAGTCGTAAGTGTGCCGCCTTTTCCTTTAGAACTTGCGAAGCGTAACATTTTCGCGCGATCGATCGATAGAAATCCAGAACAAAATGATGAGGGCGGTGCTTTCCCGCTTGTTAGGCGGACTAGTTCGAGTGATATGACGTGCTACAGTGCCGTGCACTTGCTCCATTTTTATGTAAGCAAGAGTTTGCACTCTTACGCGGGAGGAGTGCGAAACACCGCGGATCTGATTTTGATCGAGGGATAACTGTTCCCTGCCAAATAATGGAGGATTGTTAGCGATTATAGCTTGATAGTTAGGGCATCTCTAGCGCTGGCCCACAAATTTACACTGGCATTTGTCCGAGGACACTGATGGATGCCATCCGATGCTGCCTGCATACCTTTCGACAACTATATGAACTAACCGGACGAAATTCGTGCAAACAAAGCAAATTTCAAATTAACCGGATGAAATTCATTACATTTTGAAAACTTTTCCTACAAATTGGACGAAATTCATTACATATTTTGCACAAACCTTACTAAAACCTACTATAAACCTAATCTAAACGATCGCCGGCGCCCGACCACCATGTCCGGCCATGAACCCGAGAAAGCCGGCCATTGCCTTTGCCTCCTCCTCATCCGCCTCGATAACCTCCTCCTCCGGAGCACAAGGTTATGAAGATTTCTGCCTCCACGTCACTGTCAAGCGGCTAATCGGCCACCGATGTTTACCCCACCAAGCTTGGCGTCGACTGAGTGGAGTAGCGGTGGCCTTCCTGGGACCAGAGCAGCGGCGACCTACCGTGTACTACTCATCCTCGCTGCCGGCTGCGCCCGCGCACGCACGCCGGCTTCCTGGTCATGGCAGCGGAGGGCAGACAGGGGGGAGGTGGCGGCAATCTTCTTCGTTTGCTCCTGCGACAGTACGTCGAAGAGAGCTTTGGAGCATGCCCGGAGCGGAGCCGCCGATGTCCCTCGTCTGCTCCTACGACGGTACGTCCAAGAGAGCTTCGGAGCGCCAGGAGGCCATTGGTGAAGTGGTGCTGATAGAAGGAAGGAACCGGAGGAGAATAAGTGTGGGTCTTTGGCTATGGCTAGGAGCTGGGGCTCAAGTTAATATAGTGGGCGAATGGCAATGAGCCGCGGCAGACGGATGGACAACTGGCGCCGGAGTAGGTTCGTCGGGCGTGAATGCGGACGCTGCTTCAGTGACTTAACTGCAGATGCGTTTGGGTTACTGACATGTGGGCCCAATGGGCATCTGGCCCACATGTCAGTGACACACCAATTGCACCTCCAGTTAAGTCCGGTGAATGCGGCATTGACATTCTGGAGAGACGGTGACTGTTTCAGGCGGGAAGCGCGCTCTAGCGATGGAAGGGGTTTCGATGTACAGTGGCACTAAGATCGGTCGCTGACGATAGTACATACTCTGTACCATGCTACCATAGTACCTCTCTAGCTTAGGCTGTTTTATAGATTGTCGTTGTGATGGACGATATACATGAGCTAGGCGGTCCGAGTATGACCGTTGGTGTTGAGCCAGGTGAATACATGCTCGGCGTTCGCGTAGGCCTCCATAAAACTTCTAAACAGTAATGTCAGGCACCGCCGTGGCGCGCAGGTGATGGGCTCACCATTTGCGTTGCGCCATGAGAAGCACTTTGATTTAGAGGGAGACGTGCATGCATTAGCATGCTTTGACAGCGTGAGCGTGAGTGTCTGACGTGAAGTATTTCATTTTCATTTGGCTAACGAGGGTGCGTTGCAGCGACGAGTCTGTGGTTTGATTCCCCACATACGCATAATTTTGGTTTTTACAGTATTTCTTTCTCCATTGATAGGTAGGCCCGCGTAGATATATAAAGAACACAAGATGATGAGGCGCATGCGGACTATTTGACTGGTCAACCAGACAAATACGGAGCTATACGCTGAGCCAGTGACCGTATAATCACCATATCTCGTATATAATGATCAAAGTGACCTATCAAGACAAGTTCGATGACCGCCAATGCATTTTACTCGGTAATAAATGACTAGGATTGAAGGGGAATCCAAATTTGCTTCGTCTTCTGTCCTTAAGCTCTTGACAAACCAATGCACTATAATATTGTTTGGCCACTCCACCCCAGAGCTCTCACCAAGCATCATTCATGCCACCACGCCGCACACTAACCGATAAGGCAGCGATGGCATCCCGCTGTGCCGAGTTCTTCGCCGCCCACGACCGCACACAAAATGGTAGGGAAGCGATGGCATCTCACCGCATCTAGTTCATCGCCGCTCGCGACCTCACAACTATGTGGGAGGAATTTGAAGATGCTAAGGCCGAATGGGCAGTAGAGCAAGAGTCAGCCAAAGCCGCACAGAGGGAGCGGAAAAGTCAGAAAGCACTCAAGAAAAGAGAGGCCCGCCGCCGCAAGAAAGAAAAGGACGCACGCGCTACTGCGGAGAGGTCGGCGGAGATCCAAGCACGGTGGGGTGTCGCCGACAAAGCCGAGAAGGAGAATGACGGCGTCTGGCCAGCATGTGAGAAGTAATAGTACTAGTAGTTAGTGGGTGTGTCTGTGTCTGAGTACGAGCATGTACCAATACTACTAGTTACTACTGTAGTTTTTAGAGCAAATTACCAGTACATTAGACTAGACTAAATGGAAAAATTCATATCCTAAGCATCAGATGGCATCTCTTTCTCTATAGGAATTGAGATGCATGTCATCTCACTTCCTATGATTTTCATATTCCTATCCTATGAACGAAAGGAGGCCTCTGTTGGAGTAAACTACTGTAGCTAGCAGTACTGCTGGTACAGTAGTTTTCTTCAAGAAGCAGAATTTAACGAAGTCATGATGGTTCCTTCGTCCGAGCAACTTCAAAGTGGGAAGTGGGCCTGTGATTTGACGGCTCATTAGTCATTGTTACCGCGGCGCGACGACCTGGGTGACTCTCCCTTGGAGTTCTGTGTGCATGGCAAGTGGACCAGGATGGTCAACGTCCCACATGTTGGCGAACAGAAGTATTCTTTCCGATATCGAGGAGCAAGGAAACCGCGTGGTATAGTATCACTGTTGATTGGTTCGCAAAAAATAGTATCACTGCCGATTTATAATTATTTTTTTATTTCTGATGAATGCTAGTGTTTCAACTCTTACAACGAAGGGTGCCAAACATGGCACGTGCTGGATGTCCCACACGTCAGCGAAAGGAGTGGGACATGAACAGCGTGGTAGAGCCCAGCGTAAAAAAACAGCGTGGTAGAGTGTCTCCACTTCTTCCACTTCTGGGTCGGAGACCACATGTAGTAGTACTTAGTGGTATGAACGATACAAAGTGCGACCTAGAGAGAAAGACACGTCTAATTTGAAGGTCTCGGGGCATACACGTAAACAAATATAAAAGTTAATATGTGACTCCAACTAATATAGTAGTAGTAGAGTACTTAGGCACGTACTCCATAACATCATCATGCATTGCACGTACAAAATTCAGTGGTAGTACGTAGTAAGAGACAAATGCCGCCCAAGAGTTCCCTTCTCGACCTACTTTTGGGTGTTTGGTAGAGTGTATGGAGGGTGCATGAGTCCACACTAGTTTAGCACAAATACACTAGAAGCATGCATGAAGAGAGCATGCATGAAGAGGGGTGTTGAGTTGAGCATGCATGAAGAGGGAACAACTATGTGAGATGAGAACGCAACCAAACACACCCTATATGCCACACATGTTCATACCATTTGTGCCTTTCTACTTCACTTACTGCGCTACATTACTCAGGTTCATACGTCCACTCCTGGGTACATGTCCGTCTCATAGTTCCAGTCCCACGTGTTCTTCATATAGATGGAACGATCCTTGCATAACACGTGCACCTTGATGCTAGATGTCTCGCGTGTTGGCAAAAGGATGAACAAAGCTCAAGTAAAAAAATAGAGTGGAAGCACATAGATTTCGGACGACCGAGAAGGAGCAAGGAACCTCGTGGTGGAGCGTCTGCACTCATAATATTTAATATTATTCATCGATATAAAATTAACCAATCATCTCCACAGTGGACTGGAAGAGTACGGAACACGTCAGCCCAGTGTAGTTACATCATACTAGTACATGGCTAACCCATGCTATCACCATATTTCTTGGCTTCCGTGCGACACCTATCTCTAGTAATCCAGCAGCCCGTATCGATTCTCCCTCCTCTTCTCTATCATAGTGCAGCGGGCTGGCGTTTCTGCTGTCTATTGAGGTCTGTTAACTATCACATGTTAGTGACATGCCAAGATCATTCTAAAACAATTCCTTTCACGTTCCGTTTTCAAAAACAAAAAAAATCCTTTCACGTACGAATTTGCCTGTATGCTTTGAGCAACTTGCATGTCCTATACTGCTCTTGTTTGATACTCTAACTTAGCTAGAGGTTAGACTAACTCATGAATGACCCTAAACTAACTGTAGCCAAAGAGGTGTTTGGGTGACAGGGTTATATTGACAATAAATGCACTTCATGGAGAGAGAAAAGTGATTTTTCAGTGGTCCCAATGAGAACTATCTCCAGTTAGCACCTCTTGGGTGGGATAGTTTTTTTTGGTGGGTTCGGTGCAACTTTCTCCAATTTAAACCCTCATGCTTGGATACTTTAGGGCTATTTGAGCCCAAACGAGCTCAAACTAACTCTAACCCATGGATCCAAACAGGGCCTATGGCCAGTCTCGACGCAGAGCAGTTGCGTGCACCGGGAAGCGGTGCTCTCTCAGCCATCGCGCCACTTCAAAGTCGGTGCCAGTGAGAGGTCGCGTTCGCTCTGGCCGGGCATTAATGCAGCACTTACGCTCCAGGGCGACGCTGATCATTTCATGCAGGAAGCGCACGCTGGCAAGGAGTATAGGTTTTGAACCGTTTCAGGTGTAGTACTGGTAGTTTGCAAAACTACTCAATTATTGCACTCAGTTTCCTAAGAAATTGTGGTAAAAAACGTTACTCCACAGCCTGCTTCCCTTCTCCTTCCTCTTCCACCGCCCACGCACATCTATGGGAAGCGACCGGTCAACCCTTATATAGGAGTGCTAGCACAAAAAGATGCATGCATGACCACTAAAAATTTCCATATTAAAGCGCCGCTCCGGCGGGAGTATGGCGTATGTTGTTACCTTCGGCCGGCACATGGCTACCGGGCGACGGTGACCAGAGAAGAGGCGGCGGGAGGGGAATGAATGCAGCTACTGTTTGGGTTCTCCTTCCGGCTTAAATAAATGCGCAGACGTGTACCTGCAGGTGCACAAATTGTAACATACATGTCTGCTTAAGTGGGCGTCACATAACTGGTGTGTGTGTGTGTGAGAGAGATTCTGAGAGACAGAGTGCGTGTGTGCGACTCTACTCTTCGGACATGTACTCAACCTTTTGCATTGAGATATAAGTATAATGGTATTTACTTTAGCTAGTGATTTATGTGGCCATGTTAACGTGGTTGTGTCAAAAAAATGTCACTTCCTTCTCGTGATTTGCATTATATAATTACAAGCAAGATTCTCGTGCATTGCAGGGAACATCAATATGCATTTTTTATAGAACACCTGTTGTGATTGACCCATGCAGGAGTAATCCCATGTGTAAAAACTAATGATATCTCGAGAATTTTATCAGAAAACTGGTATCTCGAGAATGTCATCGAAAAGATGAAAGATGAGAGATAAGGCGAGGAGCAGTGGAGCGTGGTGGTGACTGGTGGTCGGAATGGGCGGAGGCATGGGGATGGACGGCGTCGGCAGGCGGCAGCAGCCACCATGCATGCTAGATTGTTCCAGAGTCTTATTCCTTTTTTATTTGCTAAGCAATGAGGTTGCGGGAGATAATGATGTGGAGAGAGGTGCGGGTATCTTTTGTCAAATTATCATAGTTTGCTTTCTATCCTCAGATATAGATCATACAGACTGTATTACAAGATGGCAGGCACACCATCACTGCCAACTCTTTTTTTATAAGGGTACACATGATAAGTTTGCTGACTACTAAAGTAAAGTGGAATTTGTCCATGTTATGCAAGTAAATAAAGGTGATTGTTTATCATACGGGTAAGGTTGGATGAAGGGTGGTAGGAACAAATGCTCCGCCTAGAGCATGTGTGTGTGTGAGATGGAGTCTTAGTGTGTGTGTGTGTGTCAAAGAGAGAGAGAGAGAGGAGAGAGAGATGGATTCTTAGTTTGCGTGTGTGTGTGAGAGAGAGAGATGGAGTCTAAGTGTGTGTGGGGGGTGCATGCATGCGTGCGTGCGTGTGTGTGTGAGAGAGAGATGGAGTCTTAGTGTGTGTGTGGGGGTGTGCGTGCGTGTGTGTGTGTGTGTGCGTGTGTGTGTGTCGCGGGGTCCTCTGTGGCAGATGTAATTTAAGTGTGCATGGCTTCATCATAGAGAGGTGATGTGTATGGCAGAGGCCACCAACGACGGCGTGCGAGAGAGAAAATGCCCATAGAGAGGGAAGATAAGGTGTGTGCGCGTGAGAGGATTCGACATCGAGAGAACGTGTTTGTTCGAGAGACACCGAGGAAGACTACTATATATCGATGGTGCATGTAGGCGGGAATTAAACAAAGGGATGGTGAGGGAGTCCTGGATTAGGGGGTGTCCAGATGGCCGGACTATACCTTCAGCCAGACTCCTATACTATGAAGATACAAGATTGAAGACTTCGTCCCATGTCCGGAACGGACTTTCCTTGGCGTGGAAGGCAAGCTTGGCGATACGGATATGTAGATCTCCTACCATTGTAACCGACTTTGTGTAACCCTAACCCTCTCCGGTGTTTATATAAACCGGAGGGTTTTAGTCCGTAGGACAACATACAGAACAACAATCATACCATAGGCTAGCTTCTAGGGTTTAGCCTCTCCGATCTCGCGGTAGATCTACTCTTGTACTACCCATATCATCAATATTAATCAAGCAGGACGTAGGGGTTTACCTCCATCGAGAGGGCCCGAACCTGGGTAAAACTTCGTGTTCCTTGCCTCCTTTTACCATCCTGCCTAGACGCACAGTTCGGGACCCCCTACCCGAGATCCGCCGGTTTTGACACCGACATTGGTGCTTTAATTGAGAGTTCCTCTATGTCGTTGCCGTCAGGCTTGATGGCTCCTACGATCATTGATAGTGATGCGGTCCAGGGTGAAACTTGTCTCCCTGGACAGATCTCTGTCTTCGGCGGCTTTGCACTGCGGGCCAATTCACTTGGCCATCTAGAGCAGATCGAAAGCTATGTCCCTGGCCGTCAGGTCAGATTTGGAAGTTTAAACTACACGGCTGACATCCGCGGTGACTTGATCTTCGACAGATTCGAGCCACTGCCGAGCGCGCCGCGCTGCCACGACGAGCATGATTTAGTTCTGCCGCCTAACAGTGCCCTGAAGGCCGCAACCGCATCGGCTTCGACCCTTAATTCGGAGCCAACTGCACCGATCGAGGATGGGTAGTTGGACGTCGCCTCGGGGGCTGCGATCCTAAGGGTGATCGAGCCGAGCACCAGCCCCGCACTCCGCGAGACTCGTGATTCCAAGGAGCCGAACTCCTCTCCGGACTCCGAACCATTCGTGCCTCCGCCGATTGATTGGGCGCCGATCATGGAGTTTACTGCCGCGGACATCTTTCAGCACTCGCCCTTTGGCGATATTATGAAATCACTAAAGTCTCTCTCTTTATCAGGAGAGCCCTGGCCGGAGTATGGTCAGCAAGGTTGGGATACGGACGATGAAGAAATTCAAAGCCCACCCACCACCCACTTTGTAGCCACTGTCGACGATTTAACCGACATGCTCGACTTCGACTCTGAAGACATCGACGATATGGACGCCGATGAAGGAGATGATAAAGAACCAGCGCCTATCGGGCCCTGGAATGCCACCTCGTCATATGACGTATACATGGTGGACGCACCAAAATATGACGACGAGGAGCGGAAGGACGCACCGAAGGCTTGTTCCCTCGAAAAGCAGTCAAAGCGGCGACGCAAGCACCACCCCAAATCCCGCCTCGACAGAAATAGCGATCACACAGACCCAGCGCTGGAGCAGGGCGAACCGCTGCCGGACAACGGCAATCCGGATAATCAAACCGAACAAACAAATCCTATCAGGGATAATGGTCCGGACGACGTAACGCCGGACAGGCACCCGGAGCAGTAGACTGCCTGTAAAAGGCTTGTTGCCACCGCGAGGAGTCTGAAAAAGCAGAAGCAAAGGCTCAAGGCTGCGCAAGACACACTCCACATAAGATGTAGCAAAATACTCAACATAGCAGCGAGGTACGGCGACAATCGCCCCTCCAAGAGCTACCCAAAGCGGAAGCTGCTACCCGAATTCGATGAGGAGGCCTCAGACCCCCCACAACCAAATATTGAAGCAGCCACCTGGTTGGATAGACGACCCCTCTACCAACACAGAGCGGCATACAACGCCGCTCACAATACAATACGCGACCCATGCGAGGGCTCGCACCCAAAGGACGGCACAACAAGATCCATCTATGGACCACGCAAGCGCGCCCCAGCATACAATGCAACACAACAAACATCCGAACAACGCGGTACACCCAGCTATAGGGGTGCCGCACACCCCCTATGTTTCACCGATGAGGTGCTGGACCATGAATTTCCAGAGGGATTCAAGCCCGTAAACATAGAGGCATACGATGGAACAACAGACCCTGGGGTCTGGATTGAGGACTACATCCTTCACATCCATATGGCTCAAGGAGATGATCTCCATGCCATCAAGTACTTACCCCTCAAGCTCAAAGGGCCAGCTCGTCACTGGCTCAAATGCCTCCCCGAAAGCTCCATCGGAAGTTGGGAAGAGCTCGAAGACGCCTTTCGGGAAAATTTTCAAGGGACTTATGTCCGACCTCCGGATGCGGACGATTTGAGGCATACAACTCAACATCCCGGAGAGTCAGCCCGAAAGCTTTGGAACAGGTTTCTTACTAAAAAGAACCAGATTGTCAACTGTCCGGACGCCGAAGCCTTGGCAGCTTTCAAGCATACGTCCGTGACGAATGGCTCGCCAGACACCTCGGCCAAAATAAGCCGAGAACGATGGCCGCATTAACAAACCTCATGACTCGCTTTTGCGCGGGTGAGGACAGCTGGCTAGCCAGATGCAGCACCAATGACCCCAGTACATCTGAAGTTAGAGATGGAAACGAGAAATCACGGCGCAACAGCAGTAACATACGCCGGATTAAAGAAGACAGCACGAAGGGCACGACGGTAAATGCCGGATTCAAAAGCTCTCGGCCAGGTCAAAAGCCGCCTCCTAAAGGCACTAGGGATGAACTGTCCAACCTCAACAAAATTCTGGACCAAGTATGCCAGATCCATAGTACCCATGGTAAACCCGCTAATCATACCCACAGAGAATGTTGGGTCTTCAAGCAGTCCGGCAAGCTCAACGCCGTACACAAGGGGGAGGATACACCAAGTGAAGACGAGGACGAGCCCCCCAAGCAAGACATGGGGGAACAAAAGAAATTTCCACCAGAAGTCAAAACAGTAAACGTGTTACATGTGATCAAGGGAAAAAACAACGCGGCACTCCCAGGAAAATATACCCAAGTGCCTGTCACCGCGAAGTCCTGCCACTGGTCGTCTCAACCGATCACTTTCGACCATCGCGATTACTCGGCAAGTATCCGACACGCAGGATGGGCTGCCCTGGTATTAGACCGAGTAATTGGCGGATATCACTTCACACGAGTCTTGATGGACGGCGGCAGTAGCCTAAACCTAATATATCAGGATACAATCCGCGGGATGGGGTTAGACCCAACACAAATTCGCCATAGCAATACTACCTTTAAAGGAGTAACGCCAGGCCCAGGGGCTCGTTGTATGGGCTCCCTCTTACTACAAGTTATATTCGGCTCCCTCGATAACTTCTGTCGCGAGCATTTAACTTTCCACATCGCTCCGTTTCAAAGTGGCTATCAAGCACTGCTCGGACGCGAAGCTTTCGCTCGCTTTAATGCAATACCACACTACACCTCCCTCACACTCAAGATGCCCGGTTCACGTGGCATCATTACAGTGCATGGAAATATCAAGCAATCTCTGCGCGCTGAAGAGAGTGAGGCTGCCTTGGCAGCCGCACATTAAAGGCGCCCGAACCAGCGAAAGCATCCAGTAGGTCGTCAAGACCTCAGACACAACTAATCAAGTCCGGCGCCGCTACTTATACCGAATAAATGGTCACACCCCTATTTGTCAATACAAGGGGCTCAACACGCGCAGACAAGTGGCAATTTCTTCTCATCTTGAATTATACATGGTTTCTTTAACAAACTATCTTTTTGCACGATAACTTTTTCACCTAAATTCCTCTCTTTTACAGACGATCATTGTGCTACACCCATCCAGGATATGGCACAACAGAGACACGGGCGCAGACGTGCAACAGGGACCTGCTCCAAGGATTCTTTTTAGATTAAGACCCTGCGTAAACCTTTTTTACTATCTCTTGTTGATACATATCCACCGTTGAGAAGGATACTGACGTCTTGGCATGTGGCCACGCCAGAACAATGCACGTACCTGGACATAAGGGGCTTCTTACAAAGGCCATTATTTAGGCCCGGTTTATACCACAAAGACCGAATAGCTTAGGGAGTGTTCGGCGTCGCGAGTTTGGCCCTATATGCATCAGCTCCGAATCATTGTCTTTGGTCAAATGTTGGGTTTGCCCGGCTCCTGTGTTTTGGTGCCTTACGTTCCGCTTTACCGGCTAAGGTAGCACCAGGAGAACTACTGCGATTGTGCCCTGGTTCATCCGGACGAGCACCTCAGTAGAGAAAGCCGAAAACTGACTGTCATGATATAGCGTGAGACTGGTCAACCACTCGATGACCTGTTGGAATGTTAGAATTCCTTGGCCTTAATGAAGGGCCGTTTTTTGGCCAGGCATGTACGTACCCCGGGATCGGGAAAGTGTGGAGCCACCAGGGGCTATTTAGTAGCCCCACTGTCAAACTCCTATGGCTAAGTGAAAGTGCTAAAGCATCATAGTCCGGTTTCCTCGCTCGCTCCGCTGTCACCTCCTTAATAGGACCAAGACGTTGGGTTAAGTGTGAACGTGTGTTTTTGTGAGCACCTCCGCATTATATGCGTGAGGGTTGAAGCCGACGACTGCAATCTTTCAGGTTATACACATGTATACATAAACGGCCGCCCAGGAGGCATCATATTAATTTTAGGAAAAAGTATAAAAACAGCCTTATAAAAATTTATAAAAGCATTTCGCTTACAATGAGATACATATCACTCAAACATAATATTTTTTGAGCACTGGGTCTCTATCAAACGAGCACCCTCAAGAACTTTTTCAATGTAGTGCTCAGTAGCCTTTCGACCTATGGCCGAATCCCGTGCTGCAACAGTGGTAGCATCCATCTCCGCCCAGTATGTTTTAACACGGGCAAAGGCCATCCGTGCGCCCTCTATGCACACCGACCTCTTCATCGCATTAATGCGCGGCACCACGTCAAGGAACTGCTGCACCAAGCTGAAATAGCTGTTTGGTTTTGACCTTTCCGGCCATAGCTGATCCACAACAGACCTCATGGAGAGTCCGGACAACCTATTTAGTTTGGCCCATTCGGCTAATTGGTCAGTCAATGAAAGCGGACGCTCGGGAGAATGGAATTATCTCCAAAACAGCTGGTCTACTTCACGGCCCGTCTGACCCTGGAAATACTTGGCCGCATCGGCAGCGCTCGCCGCCAAATCCATATATACATCCTCTGAACTCCACAGCCGATCCAGAGGGGCATACCATGGATCTCCAAACTTCCTCCACAACATAAAGGATTTCCCAGCTATAATATCCCCGGCTTCTGGCAGCTCCTCCTTCTTTGCCCTCATAGCAGAGCGGAGGTCCTTTCTCGTCGCAGCAGCCTTCTCAAGGTCCGATGCCTTCGCTTGGTTTTCCTTTTCAAGAACCCGGCAACGGTCGGCGGCGGCTTTTAATTCTATGGCCATCTTGGCCATCTTGTCTCGGTCTCGCCAAGAGCGGCCTTCTCGGCTTGCAACTCTTCGGCTGCCTTCAAAGTAGCCGCATTACCCAACCTCGCTTGTTCCTTGGCTCGGGCAAGTTCTGCCCGCAAGGCTTCAACAGTGGCAGCTCCATCTGCAGTAACAACATATTAAAGATACTGGCATCTTGCTGCTCTTCCTATGTGGCCTTTACCAGATAATGACACTTACCTTGTGCCTCGTCAAGCCTTTTGTTAACAAGCTCGATGTCGGTGTCTGCCGCATCCAACTGCCATTCTAAATGGGCAAATTCGCTAGTCCGGCTAGCCACCGGAGCTTCCATCACCTGCACATAGAGGCAGTATGGTTATTACCTGGGAATATGATCCTCTGTTCATCGTCGTTTCCAATGACAACTAGAGTCTCAGGGGCTACTGTCTACACAGGGCACACCTAGCATGTGCAGGACTATCATACATTCTTTTACGTACCTCAAAGCCTGTCAGTAGACTCATAAAAGCTTCATGCAATCCGCTTTCGGCGGACAATATTCTCTCCATCACCGTATTCATCAGCACATGGTGTTCATCTGAGATGGCCGCTCGCCCCACCAACTCCCTCAGAACATCCGACCGCACACTAGACGGTGCCGGACTCTTTTGTCTGCTCTCTTCGGGAGCCGGACACTGGGAGCTTAGGGGTCAATGGGATTATCTTCTGGCCTCACCGGACTCGGAGAGGCCCTCCGCAACGACACTTCAGGGTCGCCTGCTTCCAGAGCGGAGGAGTCCGGAGGAGGCGTTTTGCTCTCCATCATGTCTGGAAGAAGATCCCGCAAAGACGAGCTCATTTGAGAGGGGCTAAGGCCCGAATTGCAAAAATATATGCGGCGGTTATCTTCTCATAAGGAAAAGATGGCATATCTGTACTATTAAAGTATTTCGGGTCACTTATGACTCGCGGGAGAATTGATCCCCTCGCGGACTTTGTGCAGCAACGGCGCCCCCCATGGTAGGACCCTCTGTGGGAGACTTCTTCTCCCATTTGGAAGCTTCGGCTTCTGAATCCCCGGGCGCAGTCCTTTTCCTCTTCTGGTCGTCTTCCTTCATGGAGACGCTCGCTCCCTCGGCTAGAATGGGCAGCGTTGGGGGCCCGCGTCCGCCCGCATTATCCTCCACAGTATGTTCCTTCAAGGGCTCCGGGCAAGGTGCGTCTGGAGCATCTTTTCCAATACCGGATTTTCCAAACCCTCAGGGAGGGGGCCCGAATACAATCAACTTCGCCTTTGTTAGCCAGTCCTGGTCAAAAAGCAAACTCTCAGAAATAACTTCGTAACAAAGGAGAGATAGTATGTTCGGCCGGAAGATGCCTTACCTGTTCGGCGGCGCGGTTACTACTCAGGCCCACATCCTCGGTGATTTCTGGACAATCCACCTGAGGTCCGAAGAATGACTTGTACATCCCCTCGTGCGTCAGGCCGAGAAAATTATGAATGACACGCGGTCCCTCGGGATTGAACTCCCATAGGCGAAGAGGCCGGCGTTTGCAAGGCTGGACCTGACGAACCAGCATAACTTGTATTACCGCCACCAAACTGAAATCTCCATTGAAGAGATCTCGAATGCGACTCTGCAGTATAGGCACGTCCTTGGCTGGACCCCAGCCACTACAAGAAATATGTCAACTTATGACCTTCTGTCAGTGACCCTCGAAGAATTGGTCATAAATTTATGACCATTTTAGACCAATTGGTCAAAAGCTGTCTGGGGGGCTCTAAACCCTAAACCATAACGACCATTTTGGTCAGAAAGGTCATAATTTCATTAGAGGAAATGGTCATAAAGCAAACAACACTAGTCCGCTGCCTTATTTCTAGTTGTTAACGACCAATATAGATGGTCATAGCCTTGTAAATTGTGGTGGGTTGCTATGACTAGGCGCCACCTCATCAGTTTTGCCTATGTGTCATGTCCATGTGGCAGTTTTTGCCCTAGGTCGTGAAGCAACCTATATTTCTGTCATTCCTAAAATTCCCAGAAAATCTCATAAATTCTTTGGGTCATATCTTCGACAAATATGTAAAAAATTTCCTTGCCTAGTTCAAAAATAATTCAAAAATATTCATTTTCCTATTCTGTTCAAAACAACAGTTTGTGAAGGAAGTACCACTTTGGCATGTCCAAATAGTATCCATTTTCTACAGTGCTTTCCTATGCCCAAATAACCATCCTCCACCAAATGTTAGCTCAATCCATTCATTATTTTGAGCCGAGCTTCAACATTCGTAGTTATGTCCAGTGTGGTAGTTTGCAAAGCAAGTACCACCTAGGCTCCTCCTTTTGATCTGAAAATTTGTGAAGACGGTCTTCTTAGTAATTGATCATCCTCAGCCAAAATCACGCCCATTAGCCATGTACATTTCCCGTAGCGCTAATCAAACACTTGGCTGCTAATTCATGTTTGAGCATCGATCGGTCTCCTCGTGAGAATCTTATATTGTAATTTTCTTCCTAGCACCTACCTGGGAGTTCCCAACCCACTAGACATGCCTAGTCTGCCCAGAACACATGGCAACGCCACGGTCACGCGGTGACCACGCGGCGGGCATGCGAGTTTACGCGCTCTAGAGTTGGGGGCCTCGGCCACCGCCCAAACCTTGGCGTATCTCCACCAAACCATGTATTTATGATTAAATAGGTACTTATGTAACTAGAAATGATTTTTGGAAAAAATAAATAGCAAACTATGAGGCAGCTGCAGTTCAAATTTGACCCGCTTCCTACTGAATCGGCGGGAATTTGTCTTTTTCACCAGAGGTGGATCAAAAAATTTGACACCCAACCATTTTGTCAATTGTGCATTAAATATGGCCTAGTATTTTAGAAAATTGATTTGGTCCAATTTTGCAACAAATATATGGCAGGTCCTTCACAAAAAAAACTCGTTTCAGGCACTCAGAAAATGGAAAATGAATTTTCCGTGCAAAGAAAATGAAAACTCCCTTAGGCAACATTGTTTGGAATTCCAAGATGCACCCTTGTGCACATTATGAGATCATTTTGAGCAAACTATGCCATGAATGTGGCCATAAATTTAATCATTTGGCTTGAAAGCCATGAATCTTCACGCATGATAGCTCATTTTTTAGAACACTTTTTTGAAATAATTTCCGTATTAAAAGTTTATTATTTTTCCTGGAAACTTGGTCACATATGATGACACAATCCGAAGGTTTTCCAATTTTTTTTAATTTTTTATGCCCATTTCAAAATGCGGTCAAAACGGAGGGAATGACCGTTCCTAGCTAGTGTTGAATCTTGGAATTTTTTTGGTGTTTCTATGATTAAATAGATATTCATGTACCTAGAAATGATTTTTGAAAAACATAATAAGCAAAGTACGAGGCAGCTGTAGTTGAAATTTTACCCACTTCCTACTGTTTCGGCAGAAATTTGTCTTTTTCACGAGAGGTGGATCAAAACTTTTTACACCCAACCACTTGGTCAATTGTGCATTAAATATGTACTAGTATTTTAGAAAATTGATTAGGTCCAATTTTGCAATAAATATATGGTAGGTCCTTCACAAAAAAACCTCTTTTCGGGCACTCGAAAAATGGAAAATGAATTTTCCGTGCAAAGAAAATGAAAACTCCCTTAGGAAACATTGTTTGGAATTCGAAGATGCACCATTGTGCACAATATGAGATTATTTGAATAAACTATGCCATGAATGTGGCCATAAGATTGATCATTTGGCTTGAAAGCCATGAATCTTCACGCATGATAGCTCATTTTTGAGAACACTTTTTTAAAATAACTGCCGCATTACAAGTCTATTATTTTTCCTGGAAACTTGGTCACATATCATGACACAATGCGAAGGTTTTCCAATTTTTTGATTTTTTTTTGAATTTTTTATGCCCATTTCAAAATGCGGTCAAAACAGCGGGGCTTGACCGTTCCTAGCTAGTGGTTGAATCTTGGAAAACTTTTGATGTTTCTCTGATTAAATAGATACTTATGTACCTATAAATGATTTTTGGAAAAAATAAAAAGCAAACTACGAGGCAGCTGCAGTTCAAATTTTACCCGCTTCCTCCTGAATCGGCAGAAATTTGTCTTTTTTCACGAGAGGTGGATCAAATATTTTGACACCAAACCATTTGGTCAATTGTGCATTAAATATGGCCTAGTATTTTAGAAAAATGATTTGGTACAATTTTGGAAAAAATATTTGTTAGGTTCTTCACAAAAAACCCTTTTTATGCACTCGGAAAATGAAAAATGAATTTTTTGTGCAAAGAAAATGAAACCCCCCAAATCAACATTGTTTGTCACCCCAAGATACACACATGTGCACTATATTGATTCATTTTAATAAACTATAAGGCTGTGTTTGATAGTAAAGTACTAAAAACCCAAAGTATTAAAAACCGTAGTATTCTTTAAAACCATGGTATTTGAAAAAACCGTAGCATTCTTTAAATACATAGAAAATGCAGAGGTATCAAACGGGGCCTAAGTGGTTAATATGTTGAATGTTTGCCCTGAATGAGAGGATAAAAACTATAAGAAAAAACAACATATTTTTTTACATAACCTTAATTCTTATTGGTGGAATCAGCTAAGGCATGGATCGATGACATGGCTTACATCCGTCCATCCACTCGTCCATCCAACCATCCCGAGCCAGCCACCCAACGACCCTAGACCAACCGTGACCTAATCTATCCATTCCTTTCCCACCCCAGGATCTATCCTCTCCTCTCCTCCACATCCGCCGCACCCACCCACCCATCCCCCGCCGCCGCCTACCTCCATTCCACCGGCGACATCCGCCCTCTGCCCCCGATCCTCTCCACCTCCCCTCACCTTCTATCCCATAGCGGGGCCCCTAGATCGAGGAGGCGGGCGCCGTCAGATCCGCCATGCCCATAGCTCTCTCTGCCCCACCCCAAACCCTACCCACAACCGCCGCCATGCTCCATCACCAACGACCTTGCCGCCGCCGCCCCTATCCCCTCGCCCTATCTCCATACCCGCGACGCCGAGCCAGACGGGAGGAGCCACCGCCCCGCAGCATGCTCGCGCCGGTATGTACAGGCGGTGCTCCCGCCGGATCTGAACAAGAACACCGAGTGGTTCATGTACCTAGCGTTCCTAGATCCATCCGCCCCACCCTCTGCTCACCCTATCTCCCTTGGTGTTGGGGCATCCAGATCGAGCAGGTCAGGTGCCGGCGCTCCACGATCTCCATGCGATGCACCGGCGAGGCGACGGTGATGCTTGTGGTGGACACCTCCGCCGTCTTCCACCGACACACAGTCGCGCCCTCCGACGCCGCTCTTCCACGTGACGAGAGGCCTGGGTGCCGCTCGGCTGGAACAGAACCCCACACTCGATGATGCCATGGACATGGAGGTCTTCAAGGTACCCTCTTCCTCTCCTTCTCTGTCCCTCACCTCCAATACTTGCCACTGAGCTCGTGACAACGCCATGTCTCACTTGGGCCCTCTGATGCTTGCTCGCTACGGTCTCTCGATGAACACAATTGCTTACTCCTAAAAACCCTAATTCCTAGGGTTTACTCTTGCTGTTCTACATACTTTCATGTACAACTATCATACTCCAGGCTTGCTTAGAATTGCAATCCCATGCTTAGAATCATGATACCATCGACTCACAGGGACATCTCAACTTCTGAACGAAAAAAAACATTATTGTTTGCTGCATTGCATATACCATTACAGTTCTTGATTGAGTTTTGGACTTGCGTAATTCCATCATCAGGGGAAGCTGATACCCACACAACCAGCTCGTGCTCATTGTGTTTGACCGCCAGCTCGTGCTCTACTGCGACGAGTACCGATGCCCACACAGGTATGACCTGCGTGCCCCCCATGACCTTGCACCGGTGCTATGTGCGTGAGCGCGCGCGCTTGCTGCAATGTCGGGTGCGGTGGTGTGCTGCAAACTTGCGATGGGGGCGGCCAGGTGGTGCGTGGCCGTGTGTGTGGCGATATATGGAGCTCTGGAGATTCCTATTGGATTGCCGAGACTTGGTCTTGGTTCTGCCGTTGGCGTGTTATCTTTGCTCTAATCTAGTTAAAACTGTGTGGTTAGACTAGTAGCATCAGCTCTTTATCTGGAAAAAGAATACTATCAAGTCCTTAGCTAGCTAGCTAACTAGTACAAGCTGCAACCCAATAGGAACAGTAGCTTTCATGCACACATCTAGCTAGCTAATTAGTAATTACACTACTAGTATTCAGAAACAACTTCACTTTGAAACTCTGAATCACTTCTCCCTGACAGACACTTCACCAAAATGTATCCTATTCCAAACTCTTATTTGTATCATTATTTATCGAATGTTATTTTATTATTTTTGTTGAACTAATCTTGTCTGAATCATCCCTCTTCTGTAGGTCTTTATGAAGCTTTGGAACTGAGGGACGGTGGATCTGACTACTTGGGAAAGGGTGTTTCCAAGGTTCCATTTGACAGAATTTTATATTAGCATGAATAACAAATTCCCGGGCTACAGTCTTAAGTAATTCTGTTACCTAGTTAGTGTTTGGAAGAAGCTGGAGTGAATGTGAGAAAAGTTGAATAGCTTACACATTTTCCTAAAATGGTATAGCTTAATTTGTTTTTTATCTACTTCAGCATTTCTTGAAATGATTTTTATTCTAAGCATTTTTGTCATACTCAATAAGCTAGTTCCTGAATCAAATTTGATAAAGAAATGTTTCTGTAGCAAGCTATAGTTAATTAGTTGGCAAGTGTGATGTCCATTCACGCCTCCTCTGTTTTTTGCAGGTCTGGTAGCACCGCCGTGTCAACGATGAAGGTGGTGACCGCGGCAGCAAGCGGCGCGAGTTGGTGGCTGCGGGACTCGACGGCACGGCTCATATACGCGCGAGCTGGGCATTACTTTGAGTTCATATATGTGCTTGTCACTCCATAGGTTATAGTGATTCCCTCTGTTTCCTTATATGTTCTTGTAGTTTGGTTGCTTTCCTGTTCATGCATGTTTGTACAGCTATATATAGTTATGCTGTGAATCTGTCATGCATGTATTGAAATGCAGGAAATGTTTAATACATGTTCACTCTTAGTTGGGACATTGAATTGTACATAGTTATGTGATTCATGTCTGCTTCTTATCTTATTAAGTGATTATCTTTATGTCCTTGCTACCAGTAGGATGGTTAATAGCTTGTTTTGTAGTTCTCTACTTTATGAAAATAGCTTCTTATAAGGCAATATAATTGGTTGTTTTGTGCTGCTGGCCTAATTAAACATGATCAGTATGTATACTTGTTTGAGATAGACATTTCATGCATGTTCATGAGGTACGAATTCTATAGATGTCACAAAATATTGGTGGCAAAGTGTCTTCTTATCTTTATATTTACTTAGCTAAAATCTTAGAGTAACAATAACTGTACTTGACAAGTAAACATTATCATCTTAAATGATTAGCTAAAATGATGTAGGAGTAGTAGAAACTTCATGGTTGATCCTGATTGCTAAACATGGGAGATGCATCTTCTTTTGCATATCAATTACATAGTAGTACTATATAATGCTTGCCGATGTGGTACATTCAATACTGGCAGCACTGGCCATTAATTACACTGGCCATTTTACGCCAGGCTTTAGATTCTGCTGAGCCAGATCCGTTGACCCACGGTTTGATTCGTGGCGTGCGATATTTGTTCCTGGGCTGACGTGGTGTGTTTGCCGGTGTGATTTTCGCAGGCCTTGGACAAGATCAGTACGGTGCCGATGGAGGCCCTCGTCGCCGGCGCCGATGTGTCCATGATTGGGCAGTTTGGTGTTGGCTTCTACTCCGCCTACCTTGTTGCCGAGAGGGTCATCGTCACCATGAAGCACAACAACGACGGGCAGTACGTGTGGGAGTCCCAGGCCGGTAGCTCCTTCACCGTCACTCGTGATACGTTTGGGGAGCAGCTCGGTAGGGGTACCAAGATGGTCCTCTACCTCAAGGACGACTAGGTATGCAGTCCAATCCTCCTATACTGTGATGGCTTACTCTTCATGTCTTGATGTGGTTCTCTGCTTAGTGTAGCTGTATTAGACTCACTATGAGATGTCCACTCTTGTTTTGTTAAAAAACAAGAACTGTTAAGTCATCTATTCATGGCCGTTGCTTTTGTTCAGTATATATATGTGCTTTCTGATTTGTATGCGTAGGTGGTTATAGGTTGCTGTGATGAATATAAATATTAACAAGTGCTCATGCATGCCGGTATACTAGAGCTAGTTGTATGTGCTCATTACCTTCCTGTTGTGACTTTCTCAGCATCAATCCAATCCAACCTAGCCCAATGAATCTAACCTGCTCGTTTAGTTCTCGCCATCGGTGGTAGCCAACAACTAACCGATCTTAGCTGCTGCCGGCTGTTTGGCATCCTATGTATTTTTTGCTGCTAGTCTCAGAAATAATGCATAAATGGCATCAAAACTGCTTCATGCTATCTCTCGGGCAAAGTAGATGCTAGTTTGGTTACTATCTGTACATCATCAGGTCTACTTGATGCAAGTCTCTATTTTTTGTTTGTCTCTCTTTGACATATTGCTTTTTCTTTTTGAATGTGCAGGTTATTTGCATCTTGATTAGGAGATGATGGTGATCATCTTTTGTTGCGGGGAACCTGTTAGATAAAGTTTATGTGATTTGAACCCGCAAGATACAGTTCTGTATAATATTGTGTGAGATAAAAGTTATGTACTTGTGAACATAGGAGATAAGTTATTGATATGTGTGGGTCTGTCTAATGTTATGCGAGATAAAGTTGTGTGAGAAAGTTTTCTATACTTGTGTTATTACTGTGGGAAAGAAGTACTGTTACTATACTGATTTGAGAATATTGGCTGTAAACAAAAGAGGGCTTGGCCCACTATTGGATTGTAAAAAGGCCCTGTCCAGAATTTATATTGCACTCAATACTTGGGCTCTAAAAAGGCCATGGCCCAAACTATGTTGGACTTGTTTCTAGAAAGAGCAATATAAATTTCAGATTCTAAAAAGGTTGAGGCCCCAATAAAATGGATTGTAAAAGACTGCATCTCAGAAAAAAAAAGTCCTAATTGTTGGGCCAGGCCTATTTAGCTAATCAAAGCACAGGGAAAAAATAAATTAAATGGGATGAATTACTGGGCTCGGCCCATGTAAAACGCCGAATTGGACCGGGCTGAATCTTGTGCCACATCAGCTTGCCACGATGGATGCCTACGTGGCCTGGGGAGGTTGCTAGTGACCAAAACAAAACAATAGACATATTTTGGTCGTAAACGTCTTCGACCATTTCAGAAGAAAGGTCGCTATAGTCAGTTTATGACTGCCAGCTTTTGACCTTCTGTTTTTGGTCACAAAAAGGTCGCAAATGAAAAACCATGACCTTTCAGTCACCAATAGTGGTGGTCACAAGTTGACATATTTCTTATGGTGAGCTCAGACCTCTGCTGATCCATGACATCAGTTGTGATGGAGGGCCCGAGCGGAAAACAAGGGCGGCCGCCCACTTGGCACTTCTAGGAGTCATGATCTAGAACCACTCATGTTGCCACAATTCACACACCTCTGGGATGGAACCTTTGGGCCACGGAGCTCCCGTCATCTTGCGTATTGAGACACCTCCACACGCTGCATGTTGCCCCTCGATCATATTCGGCTTCACTTCAAAGGTCTTGAGCCATAGGCCAAAGTGAGGGGTAACCTAGAGGAAGGCCTCGCACACGACAATAAATGTCGTGATATGAAGAAAGGAGTCCGGAGCTAGATCATGGAAGTCTAGCCCGTAATAAAACATCAAACCCCTGACGAAAGGATCCAGAGCAAGGCCTAGACCTCGGAGGAAGTGGGAGACGAACACGACGTTCTCGTTGGGTTGAGGGGTGGGGACGGCCTGCCCTCGGGGAGGCAGCCGATGCAAAATCTCGGCGGTCAGATATCTGGCCTCCCTCAACTGTTTGATGCCTTCTTCCGTGACGGAGGAAGGCACCCATCGGCCTTGAAGGCTAGATCCGGACATGACTGAAGGTTCGGAGCACCCGACCTGAACTTTGGGCACTTGAGCTTGAGGTGGGGGAAGGATTCGATTGAGCACGGGAGGGAAAAATAAAAGCCTTGTCCCTTTATAAAGAGGGTGAATAACAAGCATCCTCTCCGTGTCGGTTTGGACTTGCCTATAATCTAGGAGTCCTAGAAGCGGTTGGGTTACCCACGCCCGTATTGATGAGAATCCCGGAATAAGGGGACACGATCTCTGCTTCAACAAGACATGCCAAGGAAACCGCCTCGCATGACGCGCTGAGGTGGGATAATGAAATGACTCGGATGCTTGGCCGTGGTGTGTCACACTATGGAATACGTCAGCAGATTAGATTTGTGTAAATATTATTCTCTCTATGGCAATATGTGGAAACTTACTTTGTAGAGCCGGACACTATCTTTGTGTTCAAAATCTTCTATGAAGTACTTGGAGGAGGAACCCGCCTTGCAATGCCGAAGACAATCTGCACGCCGGACTCGTCGTCATTGAAGCCTGGTTCAGGGGCTACTGAGGGAGTCCTGGATTAGGGGGTGTCCGGATGGCCGAACTATACCTTCAGCCGGACTCCTGGACTATGAAGATACAAGATTGAAGACTTCGTCCCGTGTCCGGAAGGGACTTACCTTGGTGCGGAGGGCAAGCTTGGCGATACGGATATGTAGATCTCCTACCATTGTAACCGACTTTGTGTAACCCTAACCCTCTCCGGTGTCTATATAAACCGGAGGGTTTTAGTCCGTAGGACAACATACAGAACAACAATCATACCATAGGCTAGCTTCTAGGGTTTAGCCTCTCCGATCTCGTGGTAGATCTACTCTTGTACTACCCATATCATCAATATTAATCAAGCAGGACATAGGGTTTTACCTCCATCGAGAGGGCCCGAACCTGGGTAAAACTTC